>NC_080716.1:30012400-30194900 GCF_019097595.1 Hemibagrus wyckioides | reverse complement strand
CACTAACACACAACACACAGGTTACACACATCACACTAACACACACACAGGTTACACACATCACTCTAACACACACACAGGTTACACACATCACACTAACACACAACACACAGGTTACACACATCACACTAACACACACACAGGTTACACACATCACACTAACACACAACACACAGGTTACACACATCACACTAACACACACACAGGTTACACACATCACTCTAACACACACACAGGTTACACACATCACACTAACACACAACACACAGGTTACACACATCACTCTAACACACACACAGGTTACACACATCACACTAACACACACACAGGTTACACACATCACACTAACACACAACAAACCCTGACCCTGGATCCTGATTGGTCAGATTGGATTTCTGATCCACTCGTCCTGATACGCTATGGTTTCTTTAGCCACAGCTCACATGTGGCATCTATATGTTTTCTATAGCAACAGCTCACCTGTAGTCTCTATATGGTTTCTATAGCAACAGCTCACATGTGGCTTCTATATGGTTTCTATAGCAACAGCTTCCCTGTAGTCTCTATATGGTTTCTATAGCAACAGCTCACATGTGGCTTCTATATGGTTTCTATAGCAACAGCTCACCTGTGGCTGCTATATGGTTTCTATAGCAACAGCTTACAGTTGCTTCTTTATGGTTTCTATAGTAACAGCTAACCTGTGGCTGCTATATGGTTTCAATAGAAACAGCTCACATGTGGCTTCTTTATGGTTTCAATAGCAACAGCTCACATGTGGCTTCTTTATGGTTTCTATAGCAACAGCTCACCTATGGCATCTATATGGTTTCTATAGCAACAGCTCACATATGGCTTCTATATGGTTTCTATAACAACAGCTCACATATGGCTTCTATATGGTTTCTATAGCAACAGCTCCCTTGTAGCTTCTATATGGTTTCTATAGCAACAGCTCACGTATGGCTGCTGTACAGTATGGTTTTCATAGCATCAGCTCACATGTGGCTTCTATATGGTTTCTAAAGGAACAGCTCTAAATGGCTTCTATAGGGTTTCTATAGCAATATATATTTCTATTATATATACATATATAATAATATATTCTCCTCTTGTACCGATGGAATCTCTGCACCGGCGGAGCAGGAAGGTGTCCTGTCTCGTCCCGCTACAGCCTCGCTCGGCTTCGTCCCAAACTCGGTGCTTGTAGGGCAGATTTGGCCTGAGGAGGTGCTGGAAAAGGCTGTTCCCTCGACACCGTGGACACTCCGGGATGGATACACACACAACACTGAGGAGGAGGAGGAGGAGGAGGTGAGCGATGATAATAACAGAAGAGCTGTCTAGAAACAGAAGCTAGAAGTGACAAATTCATGCAATAAAAATAAATAAATAAGTAAATAAATAAATGTTATAAAATAAGAAAAAATAATTAATGTTATTTCCTATTCAGTCAGCAGTAACATGTGGTGCAGAGAGACAACACAAGAAGAAATTAATAATAAATAAACAACCTGGTTGTAAATTTTTTCTAAGTGACCTTCAAAATGCTGCAGTTTTAGAAGAAGTAAGATAAGACAGGAAAAGACAGGTTAGAATATTAAATAAAAATTAAAATATTAAAATATTACATATTTAGGTATGGCGGCATGGTGGCTTAGTGATTAGCAGGTTCAAGTCTTGCTCCCGCTCACTGTGTGTGTGGAGTTTGCATGTTGTCCCCATGCTTGGTGGGTTTCCTCCCACAGTCCAAAGACATGCTTCTAGGCTGATTGGAGTCTCTAAATTGCCCGTAGTGTGTGTGTGTGTGTGTGTGCCCTGCGATGGGTTGGCACTCAGTCCAGGGTGTATCCTGCCTTGATGCCCGATGACACCTGAGATAGGCACAGGCTCCCTGTGACCTGATGATAGATCGGATAAGTGGTACAGACAATGAAATGAAATGAAATGTTATTTATATGATGCTTTTAACACTGGATGTTTTGACTTTATAGAAATCTAGATATTTAATTTTTTTTATAAACTGAGTGAGCTTGTTTGTTTGTTTGTTTGTTCTGGACAGAGGAAAGCAGATGTTGTGCAGTATTTGGATGAGGATGAAGATGACGAGTTTAACGTGAACTCAGTCATACACCTTATAGAAACATCACCTGGACCTGAAAGCCCAACCCCGCCCCCTCCTGTGACCTCACCCCCTGAGAATCCCTCAGCAGAGAAACCTAGATACACTCTGAAGGTGTGTTTTATGCATGTCTTGTGTTTGTGTATGTTGTGTTTGAGCATTGAGTGAAGTGTGTGTGTTTACTGTATTATGTTAAGCTTTTATCTGTGATTTCCTTTTACTTTAAACTTTACCTTAAACTTTTAACAGCCGCTTAAGCCCCTCCCTCCTATTAAAACACCTCCGCCCCCAACCCCACCCCAAGCCATTCCAGCCCCACCCCCTCCCACACACATGCCTAAACCAACGCTGCCCGCCTTCCTGAACCAGTTCCTGCAGGAGGAGTGGTTCCACAGCATGTACCCTGAGCCAGGGGTGAGTCACGTTACAAACACACAACATATACACACACATACACACACACACAGCTAATAAGGCAGTTAACTCAATTCTCCGAAAGATTTCTTTGCTCTTTACTTTATATGTGTTCAGTCAGGTGAACATATAACATGTGTGTGTGTGTGTGTAGTGTATCCCCGAGTCCCTAAGCCTGACAGAGTTCTGTACTCAGCTGCTGGACTTCCTGAAGCGTTGTGTTATGGATCAGAAGCCGTGTGTCCTCAAAGCCATCATCACACTGTACACACACAACTCTCTCAACAACACACACGCCATCACACACAGCCTGCTGGACTCACTACACACCTGCCTGCACAAAGACATGGTAATCTCTCACACACACACACACAGACACACACACACACACACACAGCCTGCTGGACTCACTACACACCTGCCTGCACAAAGACATGGTAATCTCTCACACACACACAGCCTGCTGGACTCACTACACACCTGCCTGCAAAAAGACATGGTAATCTCTCACACACACACACACACACATACAGCCTGCTGGACTCACTACACACCTGCCTGCAAAAAGACATGGTAATCTCTCGCACACACACACACACACATACAGCCTGCTGGACTCACTACACACCTGCCTGCAAAAAGACATGGTAATCTCTCACACACACACACACACACACACACACACAGCCTGCTGGACTCACTACACACCTGCCTGCAAAAAGACATGGTAATCTCTCTCACACACACACACACACACACACACACATACAGCCTGCTGGACTCACTACACACCTGCCTGCAAAAAGACATGGTAATCTCTCACACACACACACACACACACACACACAGCCTGCTGGACTCACTACACACCTGCCTGCAAAAAGACATGGTAATCTCTCACACACACACACACACACACACACACACACACACACACACATACAGCCTGCTGGACTCACTACACACCTGCCTGCAAAAAGACATGGTAATCTCTCTCACACACACACACATACAGCCTGCTGGACTCACTACACACCTGTCAGCAAAAAGACATGGTAATCTCTCACACACACACACACACACACACACACACACACACACACATACAGCCTGCTGGACTCACTACACACCTGCCTGCAAAAAGACATGGTAATCTCTCACACACACACACACACACACACACAGCCTGCTGGACTCACTACACACCTGCCTGCAAAAAGACATGGTAATCTCTCACACACACACACACACACACACACACACACACACACACACACACACACATACAGCCTGCTGGACTCACTACACACCTGCCTGCAAAAAGACATGGTAATCTCTCTCACACACACACACATACAGCCTGCTGGACTCACTACACACCTGCCTGCAAAAAGACATGGTAATCTCTCACACACACACACACACACACACACACACACACACACATACAGCCTGCTGGACTCACTACACACCTGCCTGCAAAAAGACATGGTAATCTCTCACACACACACACACACACACATACAGCCTGCTGGACTCACTACACACCTGCCTGCAAAAAGACATGGTAATCTCTCTCACACACACACACACACACACACACATACAGCCTGCTGGACTCACTACACACCTGCCTGCAAAAAGACATGGTAATCTCTCACACACACACACACACACACACACATACAGCCTGCTGGACTCACTACACACCTGCCTGCAAAAAGACATGGTAATCTCTCACACACACACACACACACACACACACACACACACACACACATACAGCCTGCTGGACTCACTACACACCTGCCTGCAAAAAGACATGGTAATCTCTCTCACACACACACACACACACACACAGCCTGCTGGACTCACTACACACCTGCCTGCAAAAAGACATGGTAATCTCTCACACACACACACACACACACACATACAGCCTGCTGGACTCACTACACACCTGCCTGCAAAAAGACATGGTAATCTCTCACACACACACACACCCTGCTGGACTCACTACACACCTACACACCTGCCTGCACAAAGACATGGTAATCTCACACACACACACACACACATACAGCCTGCTGGACTCACCACACACCTGCCTGCAAAAAGACATGGTAATCTCTCACACACACCCACCCTGCTGGACTCACTACACACCTACACACCTGCCTGCACAAAGACATGGTAATCTCACACACACACAGCCTGCTGGACTACACACCTGACAAAGACATGGTAATCTCTCTCTCTCTCTCTCTCTCTCTCTCTCTCTCACACACACACACACACACACACAATATCCTATTATCAATGATTACACTCTTTTAAAATCCTTGTTTACTCTGTGTGTGTGTGTGTGTAGTCAGATATGGAGCAGCGTTTTGTGGTGGAGTTGCTGAACTTCTTGGTGTTTGTGAATCCTCACAGCTATGATGTCACTGTGGAGATACTCCTCCTGCTAGCAGATAGAGAGCTGAGATTACAGTAATCACCACACACACACACACACACACACACACACACACACATTTAAAGTAAGCTCAATGTTCATTTCCTGTGTATTGTGTGTAGAGGTGTAGCAGTGTGTATGCTGCAGGCTCTGGGAGTAGATGATGCTCAGCAGTGGCTTCTTCCTGAGCTGGAGTCCTGGGAGCGTGAGGTGCCGAAACACACCTCGACGCTCGGACATCTCCGGGAGCTGGCGCACAACTGGCTCAACAGCTGGAAGGCAAAATACAAAGTGAGGACGAGAAAGACATCGCCATAGTACAAAGTGATTACCAGGGAACTGAGAGTTAGTACCCAACAGTGGTGTCTAATGTGTGTATGTATGTGTGTGTGTGCTGTATGTGTATATGTGTGCTTGTGAGTTTTAGATATATAAGAGTGCTGGGAAAAAGAGTGCACTCTTCTCTCTGGTGACCTCACCCTCAGAGGTTCTGCGTTATTTCTGCTGGGTGCAAAAAGAGGCGCAGGTTAAACCACCAGCTGGAGCAGAGGGCAGGAAAGATACAGTTCTGCTGGACACACACACATACAGGTATACATTCAAATTCAAATTTTATTTGTCACATACATACACAGTACAACATGCAGTGAAATGTTTTTTCACGACTGTCCAGCACGCAAACATTTATAAAAAAAAGTATGTGAGAAAGAGATCCATAAAAAATAAAGATAAAAATAAAACTTAAAAGTATCTTAAAGGTATAAAAATAGAAAATATAGTAAAATAAAATATAGATAAATAAAAATAAAATAAAAATATGAAAATACATACACACACACACACACACACATATATATATACACATTTATATATATATATATATATATATATATATATATATATATATATATATATACACTATATTGCCAAAAGTATTCGCTCACCTGCCTTGACTCGCATATGAACTTAAGTGACATCCCATTCCTAATCCATAGGGTTCAATATGACGTCGGTCCACCCTTTGCAGCTATAACAGCTTCAACTCTTCTGTGAAGGCTGTCCACAAGGTTTAGGAGTGTGTTTATGGAATTTTTGACCATTCTTCCAGAAGCGCATTTGTGAGGTCACACTGATGTTGGACGAGAAGGCCTGGCTCTCAGTCTCCGCTCTAATTCATCCCAAAGGTGTTCTATCGGGTTGAGGTCAGGACTCTGTGCAGGCCAGTCAAGTTCCTCCACACCAGACTCTGTCATCCATGTCTTTATGGACCTTGCTTTGTGCACTGGTGCACAGTCATGTTGGAAGAGGAAGGGGCCAGCTCCAAACTGTTCCCACAAAGTTGGGAGCATGGAATTGTCCAAAATGTCTTGGTATGCTGAAGCATTCAGAGTTCCTTTCACTGGAACTAAGGGGCCAAGCCCAGCTCCTGAAAAACAACCCCACACCATAATCCCCCCTCCACCAAACTTTACACTCGGCACAATGCAGTCAGACAAGTACCGTTCTCCTGGCAACCGCCAAACCCAGACTCGTCCATCAGATTGCCAGATGGAGAAGCGCGATACGTCACTCCAGAGAACGTGTCTCCACTGCTCTAGAGTCCAGTGGTGGCGTGCTTTACACCACTGCATCCGACGCTTTGCATTGCACTTGGTGATGTATGGCTTGGATGCAGCTGCTCGGCCATGGAAACCCATTCCATGAAGCTCTCTGCGCACTGTTCTTGAGCTAATCTGAAGGCCACATGAAGTTTGGAGGTCTGTAGCGATTGACTCTGCAGAAAGTTGGCGACCTCTTCGCACTATGCGCCTCAGCATCCGCTGACCCCGCTCCGTCAGTTTACGTGGCCTACCACTTCGTGGCTGAGTTGCTGTCGTTCCCAAACACTTCCACGATCTTATAATACAGCTGACAGTTGACTGTGGAATATTTAGGAGCGAGGAAATTTCACGACTGGATTTGTTGCACAGGTGGCATCCTATCACAGTTCCACGCTGGAATTCACTGAGCTCCTGAGAGCGACCCATTCTTTCACAAATGTTTGTAAAAACAGTCTGCATGCCTAAGTGCTTGATTTTATACACCTGTGGCCATGGAAGTGATTGGAACACCTGATTCTGATTATTTGGATGGGTGAGCGAATACTTTTGGCAATATAGTGTATATATATATATATATATATTCTACATTCTAGAACAATACTGGAGATTTCAGAACTATGAAATAACACACATGGACTTAAGTAATCCATATGTAATGACAACAAAAAACAGTCAGTTGTTATTTTAAGACACGAAGGTCAGGTGTTCTGGAATAGTTCTTGCAAGAACAGTATTGTCAAGTGCATTTGCAAAACCCATCAAGCACCATGATGAAACTGGCTCACATGAAGACCATCCCAGTAAAGCAAGACCAAAACTTAGGAGGAGTTCATTTAGAGTTACCAGCCTCAGAAATCACCAATTAACAGCACCTCAGATTAGAGCCGTTATGAAGACTTTACAGAGCATCAGTAGCAGACATATCTCAATATCAACTGTTCAAAGGACATTATTGTGTATTACGGCCGCCTTCAGCATTGTTTTACAATGTAGAAAGAAATAAACATCAGGAAAGACCATGGAATTAGAAGGTGTGTCCAAACTTTTGACTGGTAGTAGTCAAAATATATATAGTATAGTATATGTAGTATATATATACACACATACATACACACACACATATACACAAACCCATGCATATATAGGTTTGTATATATACACATACACACAAACAACCCCCCCCATACAGGTATATAAAACATACCACACCCACACACATACCCCTACGGGTATATATACAAACACACACACACACACACACATACCCCTATGGGTATATATACAAGTACACACATACACATACCCCTACGGGTATATATACAAACACACACACATACACACCCCTACGGGTATATATACAAGTACACACACACACCCACACACATGCCCCTACGGGTATATATACAAATACACACACACACACACCCCCCTATGGGTATATATACAAATACACACACACACACCCCTATGGGTATATATACAAATACACACACACACATACCCCTACAGGTATATATACAAATACACACACACACACACACCCCTACGGGTATATATACAAATACACACACACACACATATACCCCTACGGGTATATATACAAATACACACACACACACACACATATACCCCTACGGGTATATATACAAATACACACACACATACCCCTACGGGTATATATACAAATACACACACACACACACACACACACACATACCCCTACGGGTATATATACAAATATACACACACACACACACACATATACCCCTACGGGTATATATACAAATACACACACACACACACACACACACACATACCCCTACGGGTATATATACAAATATACACACACACACATATACCCCTACGGGTATATATACAAATACACACACACACACACACATACCCCTACAGGTATATATACAAATACACACACACACACACACACACATATACCCCTACGGGTATATATACAAATACACACACACATACCCCTACGGGTATATATACAAATACACACACATATACCCCTACGGGTATATATACAAATACACACACACACACACACATATACCCCTACGGGTATATATACAAATACACACACACACACACACATACCCCTACGGGTATATATACAAATACACACACATACCCCTACGGGTATATATACAAATACACACACACATACCCCTACGGGTATATATACAAATACACACACACATACCCCTACGGGTATATATACAAATACACACACACACACATATACCCCTACGGGTATATATACAAATACACACACACATACCCCTACGGGTATATATACAAATACACACACACATACCCCTACGGGTATATATACAAATACACACACACACACATATATACCCCTACGGGTATATATACAAATACACACACACACACACACACATACCCCTACGGGTATATATACAAATACACACACATACCCCTATGGGTATATATACACACACACACACACATACCCCTATGGGTATATATACAAATACACACACACACATACCCCTACAGGTATATATACAAATACACACACACACACACACACACCCCTATGGGTATATATACAAATACACACACACACCCCTACGGGTATATATACAAATACACACGCACCCCCCTACGGGTATATATACAAATACACACACACATACCCCTATGGGTATATATACAAATACACACACACACATATACCCCTACGGGTATATATACAAATACACACACACACACACACATATACCCCTACGGGTATATATACAAATACACACACACACACACACCCCTACGGGTATATATACAAATACACACACACACACACACACATATACCCCTACGGGTATATATACAAATACACACACACACACACATATACCCCTACGGGTATATATACAAATACACACACACATACCCCTACGGGTATATATACAAATACACACACACACACACACACATACCCCTACGGGTATATATACAAATATACACACACACACACACATATACCCCTACGGGTATATATACAAATACACACACACACACACACACATACCCCTACGGGTATATATACAAATATACACACACACACACACATATATACCCCTACGGGTATATATACAAATACACACACACACACACACATACCCCTACGGGTATATATACAAATACACACACACACACACACACACACACATATACCCCTACGGGTATATATACAAATACACACACACATACCCCTACGGGTATATATACAAATACACACACACACACCCCTACGGGTATATATACAAATACACACACACACACACACATATACCCCTACGGGTATATATACAAATACACACACACACACACATACCCCTACGGGTATATATACAAATACACACACATACCCCTACGGGTATATATACAAATACACACACACATACCCCTACGGGTATATATACAAATACACACACACATACCCCTACGGGTATATATACAAATACACACACACACACATATATACCCCTACGGGTATATATACAAATACACACACACACACACACATACCCCTACGGGTATATATACAAATACACACACATACCCCTACGGGTATATATACACACACACACACACATACCCCTATGGGTATATATACAAATACACACACACACATACCCCTACAGGTATATATACAAATACACACACACACATACCCCTACAGGTATATATACAAATACACACACACACACACACACACCCCTATGGGTATATATACAAATACACACACACACATACCCCTACAGGTATATATACAAATACACACACACACACACCCCTATGGGTATATATACAAATACACACACATACCCCTACGGGTATATATACAAATACACACACACACATACCCCTACAGGTATATATACAAATACACACACACACACACACACACCCCTATGGGTATATATACAAATACACACACACACATACCCCTACAGGTATATATACAAATACACACACACACACACACACACCCCTATGGGTATATATACAAATACACACACACATACCCCTACGGGTATATATACAAATACACACACACATACCCCTACGGGTATATATACAAATACACACACACACACATATACCCCTACGGGTATATATACAAATACACACACACATACCCCTACGGGTATATATACAAATACACACACACACACACATATATACCCCTACGGGTATATATACAAATACACACACACACACACACATACCCCTACGGGTATATATACAAATACACACACATACCCCTACGGGTATATATACACACACACACACACATACCCCTATGGGTATATATACAAATACACACACACACATACCCCTACAGGTATATATACAAATACACACACACACACACACACCCCTATGGGTATATATACAAATACACACACACACCCCTACGGGTATATATACAAATACACACGCACCCCCCTACGGGTATATATACAAATACACACACACATACCCCTATGGGTATATATACAAATACACACACACACATATACCCCTACGGGTATATATACAAATACACACACACACACACACATACCCCTACGGGTATATATACAAATACACACACATACCCCTACGGGTATATATACACACACACACACACACATACCCCTATGGGTATATATACAAATACACACACACACATACCCCTACAGGTATATATACAAATACACACACACACACACACACCCCTATGGGTATATATACAAATACACACACACACCCCTACGGGTATATATACAAATACACACACACCCCCCTACGGGTATATATACAAATACACACACACCCCCCTACGGGTATATATACAAATACACACACACATACCCCTATGGGTATATATACAAATACACACACACACATATACCCCTACCGGTATATATACAAATACACACACACACACACACATATACCCCTACGAGTATATATACAAATACACACACACACCCCTACGGGTATATATACAAATACACACACACATACCCCTATGGGTATATATACAAATACACACACACACATACCCCTACAGGTATATATACAAATACACACACACACACACACCCCTATGGGTATATATACAAATACACACACACACCCCTACGGATATATATACAAATACACACACACCCCCCTACGGGTATATATACAAATACACACACACCCCCCTACGGGTATATATACAAATACACACACACATACCCCTATGGGTATATATACAAATACACACACACACATATACCCCTACCGGTATATATACAAATACACACACACACACACATATACCCCTACGAGTATATATACAAATACACACACACACCCCTACGGGTATATATACAAATACACACACACATACCCCTATGGGTATATATACAAATACACACACACACACCCCTATGGGTATATATACAAATACACACACACACATATACCCCTACCGGTATATATACAAATACACACACACACACACATATACCCCTACGAGTATATATACAAATACACACACACACCCCTACGGGTATATATACAAATACACACACACATACCCCTATGGGTATATATACAAATACACACACACACATATACCCCTACCGGTATATATACAAATACACACACACACACATATACCCCTACGAGTATATATACAAATACACACACACACACACATACCCCTACGAGTATATATACAAATACACACACACACACACACACACACACACACACCCCTACGGGTATATATACAAATACAGGTATATACATATACACCCAAATTACCCCCCCCCACACACAACTATATAAACATACTCCCCCCCATATATATACACACACACACACAGTTACAAACCAGCTAGTGTGTCCTGTTACAGTGACATCACACAGTGTAAACTCCTCTGTCCTGAAGATGTCAGGAAACGTATCGTTCCAGCTTGACCCCTGACTCTGACACTGGAGACTCCTTCCTCACATATCGCTATTGTAGGAACTTTCACACACTTCTCTGTTTCCAGGTGGAAGGCAGTTCATCGCCTGGGTGAGACACACAGCATGACACGTGTCAGAGAATCTCAAGGTGATGTGACTCACACTCACACACACACACACACACACACACACACACACGTTAATGATGACTTTGCTGTCTCCAGGATTGTGGCTGCCTCCGCTGACCTCCAGGCCTCGGCTGTCAGGATTCACACGGCTGCTGTCTCTCCCTCTGCCTCGAGTCACTGCCTCTTCCTTCCCCTTCTCTCTGAAGGCTTGCAGTCTTAAAGAGGCACCGCTGCAGCGCTACTTCCTGTTGGAGCGATCCTACGTCCACTTCTACAGATAAAACACTTTTCCTTTCCAGTGTCCAAAATCTACTGGATGAAGCTGCTGTTGAGTTCAACATCTCCTGATCAAGTCTCTCACTCCTTCACTTAAACACACACACGAGGAGGAAGAACATGATGGAGAAGTTTATATAAAATACACACACACAGGTATACACAGGCGGCAAACAATCACTCAGGTATAAACAGGTACACACACACAGGTTTAAACAGGCAGACAAACACACACACAGAGACACACACAGGTGTACATATACATATATATATATATATACATATATACACATTATATATATATATATATGTATATATATATGTATATATGTATATGTGTGTATATATCCACGCACACACACACACACACACAGACAATTTAATTTTCTCCTTGCGTTTGTCTCTTAGAAATCTTTCCCAGACACAGAAATCACACTGGATCATGACTTTCATATATAAAACCCTTTGGATTGTATTTATTGAAAAGCAGAATTACAGAATAGAAGTCCTTTGTGGTGAACAGAAGCTCCAGTCCACACTTAAGCATAGAAACTCATATAAACAGTATGTGATTGTGCTAAAACTCTACACATAATATACACAACGTGATCACATTACACAAACTCAGTCAGAGATCTGTGAGGTAACAGGCTCAGTGATTAGTCAGTGTGATTCTGATATCATGCCTCCATATCAGGAAGGTGTGTGAGGTACAGCAGCTTTAGTGCTGAGGCTAATCGTCCTGACGTTAGCACCAAAAAAAATTCATAGGAAACCTTGACTACAGTCTCCTGTGATTGTGACAGCGGTTTGTCTAAATTTACATTCATTTTTTTTAACTTATATTCAACTTTTGAGTGAAAAAACAGTCCTGAGCGTTCTGGGACTAATCACCAATTAAATATAAAAAAAGTCCTTTAAATGCTGTTTAATGTACACTAACAATACTCAATGCAATTAGCATTCATGTTGTTGCTTGGTTGCTAGGCAAGAGGGTAATGCGGATGTTAACTAGTTAGCTAGTGATTTACCGTGTAATCCCGCCATGTCTATGCTAACGATCAAGTGCAGTGACCGGGAAACGAGACAGAACAATATTATGTGATGTGAGTGAGGGTTTTAGCATTTTAGCGCAAAACATATTTTTTGTGTTAGCTTAGCTGTGTGAGGACATGCCTCATTTAGTGGGACCGACACACAGAGGCCACACCTCCTTCAATGAGACTGACACACAAAGAGCCCACACCTCCTTCAGTGAGACTGACACACAAAGAGGCCACACCTCCTTCAGTGAGACTGACACACAGAGGCCACACCTCCTTCAATGAGACCGACACACACAGAGGCCACACCTCCTTCAGTCATACTGACACACACACAGGCCACACCTCTGAAGCTTTGTGCCTGAATCACGGTGCTGATGGCTATAAGCTTCCACCACTTGTTAGCTACATAGCTACATAGCTCCAGGTCAAAACAAGATCCCATCAATCGTCCATTGCTAGGTCAGTGCTGTATTTCATCAAGTCAGAGGTTAGTAAGAGGTCCTGCGTGCGCCCTTTGGCTCTCAAAACCTCGTCCAGCTGCATCAGCATGACCTCTTTGACCTCCGACTCTTCCATAAGAGGCCAGTCGAGGAGCTGTGTGCTGGACGGTAGAGGGGGCAGTCCGGGCTCGTACTCCTCCAGTGGGTTTGGGTAGAGGAGAAGCCTCAGGGAGCGGATGCCAGCCGCGGCGTGTGCCAACTCCACCACCGCCGCCCTGGAGAGAGGATTCAGCGCCAAACGGAGGCTGCGGAGGGCATGGCATTGCCCCAGTGCAGGAAGCAGCTGCCCCAGGGGGCCGTCTGAGAGTCCGCAGCCGCACAGAGAGAGGCGCGTCAGGCAGCGCTCCGCCTGGGCGAGGAGATGGCGCAGGGAGTGCAGAGACGACTCGTCCAGCCTGTTCTCACTCAGGTCCAGCTCAGTCAGGGACGACGCGTGAGGGCTGTGCGAGAGGTACGCCAAATCCCCAGACGTCAGGCTGAGGTACGGCAGCTCCAGCGCCTCCAGAGGCTCTGACAGAGAACTGCAGCAGGAAAGAGAACGAATTAAAATATTAAACCTGCACAATAAAAACGCATCCCTGATCCAACCTTCTGACAGTTATTTGTCCGGAAATATCGGCACCCTCAATAAGGATTATGAAGAAACATCTCTGTATCTATGGAGCGCAATCTCACACTGATGCTATGAGAGAACGAGGACTTGTATTTGATCTAAATGTATTTCAGGCATTTTTGTTTACTAGCTTTACCATCCTATGTGAAAACTGTCAATAAAACAAAACAAACAAACAAACAAAAAACCAAACAACCAAAAAAAAACAGATACCAGATCCGATCAATCTTAATAGAAATATTTAGAGATGACATGTGTCAAGGTCAAACAGCGAACCCCAGTGAAGTCATGTCGTACCTGAGCAGCAGACGCAGGTGTCCTGGCAGACGCAGAGCGGTGAGACTCAGCCTGCGCAGCCTCTTCAGCCCTCCGAGCCCTCGGGACACTTCCTGCAGTGCCTCCTGTTGGCCAGGCCGAACGCGCTGCATGTCCAGGTTGCAGTAGTGCAGCCGGAGCGAGCTGAGTCGAGGAAACGGAGCCAAGTGTGGCAGCAACTGAGCTAACCCCGACACGCCCAGGCTGGAGTAGCGCAGGTCCACACCGAGGAGCTCGTCCTGGGGCAGCAGGTGCAGCAGGGAGGCGATGGAGGACGCAGGCAGCTCTTCCACACGTAGGAAGCGGCAGTGAAGCCGAAGAGGGCCGGAGAGTTTTAGCGTGCTGCGGACACGCTCCCAGGACCGCGCGTTCACAAAGAGATCGGCCCTGACATCCACCAGGACTTCCTCTCGGCTGGGAATCTCCTGCGGCTGAGCTCCGCTTCTCCTTTGAAGCTCCATCCTCCTCCTCACACCCTTTACGTTCTCCTCTGCTGGAGTCTTAATCCCTCGTTCCGGCACTGTGTTACCCCCGCAATCCATCTTCTCCCTATCCTCCTTCTTCTTCAGTCCGGCTCGGTCTCGTTTTACCGCACCATCTCGCTCACTCTCTGCCTCCATCCCTCTCTTTTTCTTCTCTCGGTCGTCTCGTCTGCTCCGGGAGGCAGCGGTGATGTTTCGCGCCTGGAGCAGCGTTGAGCACAAAGCCACGGTGAGGGACCAGCCGCCCATGACGTCCTCCGAGCGACCATCCTCGCACTGCAGACCACAAAGTTCCAGAACCTGCAGGCAACACCTGAGAAGAAATGAATGAAAATCTTATCAGATGTATAAAAGATATGTCATTGTTAAATTCTAATGCTTTAATAAATAAAACATCTTTCACATCACAGACATCTTTCTCTTGTTTGACGTTTGTCTGGAATTGTTTTCAAACATATTACTATACAGAACTGTGTGTGGGTACCTCTGATCTGTCAAGCCCCTGACCACGGCCAGCAGCAGGGCCTGGACACACAGGCGGTTCGGTGGCTCATGGTCACATTTACTCCGTCCCCGAATGCTGAGGGTGCGCTCAGGCCAGCGCTGCACCAGCTCCCCGATGGCCAGCGGGCGACACTGAGAGAGCGCCGCGTCCAGCAGCGGCTTGTACAGCTCTCGCGGCACACTGCTCAGCCACGCGGCCGATAAACCGTGATCACTGACCACCTCCCGCGCACACAGGCACACCAAAGACACCACCATCGCTACAGAACGAGAAGACGAGGAAGGTTGAATATGATGTTCAGTGCAAAAGGGTCAAACGTCTGATTATTATTATTATTAGCTTCCTGGTGGTGTATTGCCATGGCTTGGGTTTGATTTCTAGGCAGGACACTAACCCAGCCACTGAAGAGTTAACTCTCAGTGCCGGTCCCAAGCCCAAGTTAAATGGGAGGGTTGCATCAGGAAGGGCATTCAGCATATAACCTGTGCCAAATAGGAACATGCGACCAAATGATTCGTTGTGGCGACCCCGAACAGGGAGCAGCCACAACAACAAACATTATTATTATTATTATTATTATTATTATTATTATTATTGTTGTTTGCATTTTTCTTCAGATCTTGAAAGGTTCTTTACCTCCTAAAAAAGAGGAAGATTTATGAAAACGTGAGGACATCAGTCCGAGTTTAAATCTCTCGGTGTTTTTGTTTGATTCCGCTTTATTTGTAATTCCCTTCTCTGCCAGCAGAGGTCACTAAATATGACAAATATTTTATTTGGACTTGAGGAAGTGGGAGAAATCGAACAGTTTTGTCTCTCTTTGTATAAAAAGCAGTTCAACCTAAATTTACTTTAAATTATAAGCCATTACGGCAATGTAACATTTTTTCCTGCCTCAAATAAATGCGTTAGCTTTTTAAAAACTATATCTTTATTATTACTAACATTATTATTATTATTATTAGTAGTAGTATTATCGAAGATATCACGAATATTGCTAGATTTTCTTTAAAGACTCTTCATTTTCTATCACTTTCGTCATTATTAGACCTCAATGTGAAGAATTTTAGAAGGTTACAGGTTTTCTCCTATCGCCAGAATATTCCAGAATAACTCCCCTGACTATTGAGACAGATTTCAGATCAGAAAGGAAGGAGGAAAGAAAGATAGAGAGATGATCAGACCTTAAGCTCGTTGCTCTGAAGCTCCTCTTGGTGAATAAATCTCTATAATAAATACCCGTGTACATGATGCTCATATCCATAAACACACAGCATCGTCTAACACGAGGGACCCCAGAGACTAAAAAAAGATCATTTAATAAGCTCAATCTTCAGGTTTCAGCACGTGTGAGATTTAATCAGCACAGACTGTCTGTTTAAGAGAAGTTAACAACAATCTGAGGTTTGTTTACACGATCTCCTTCAAACCAGCTTTATTTCCGCGACTACATTCCTCTAGTAAACAAAACACCGCCGCTCTGTGATGACGACAATAACATGCGCCGTCATCTCATTGTCCCGCCTCCTGTGCTGGGATTGGCCCTTTAAAATAAGGCAGCTTGCTCTTAATGAGAGAAGCAAAAAATAATTAATTCTCTATAGAAAAAAAAGCTATTACAGTGATTATAACACATTATACTTAGATATTTAAATAATATATAATATATTCTTCTTCTTCCACAGCATATGAGTGATGTTTATAAGTGGACAGTTTATTCGTAGTCCTGAAGTATCTCATTAATATTAATTCTATTATTTATTATATTATTTATTAGAATATTTATTTACTACTAACGACAAATAATTTCAAAGTAGAAGATTAAAAACTTTTTTTTTCCTCCGCCCAACCCACTTTGACAGTAAGGCAGTGGTTCAGCAGTGGTAGCTCAAGTGGTTAAGGCTCTCGGTTGTTGACCCGAAGATCAGGTTTGAAGCCCCAGCACTGCCAAGCTGCTATTGTTGGGCCCTTGAGCAAGGCCCCTAACCCACATTGCTCCAGGGGTGCTGTATCATGGCTGACCCTGCACTCTGATCCCAACCCCCAGGGATCGGATATGCAAAATATTACAAAAGTTAAAGGCCAACTGTTGCAGCAGGCTAGGACACACTGAACATATATGATTTTTCATGTATTTTTTTGGCCTACTACTGTAACAAATAAAACTAAAAATATATAAAACTACTGCAGTGAAAAATCAGACTTGCTTTTACTCCACCATTTGTGAGATTTCTGTCCTCACACAGCTGTAATCTCGAACACAACAGGAAATGAAATCACAGCCACAACAGGAGTTTAGGAAAGCCGCTGTTCTGTTAAATTCCTGAAAAGGTCAGCTGTCAGTTTTTTTTTTACATTTACATTTATATTTACATATTTACAAGGGGTTTTTTTGCCTATGGAGATTTATGTAGTTCATCTGAGATTACTGTGCATCTACTTGATATTCAGTGAGACACTCAGATAGACATTTAAGTTTAATCTGATGAGACATTTTAGTTTATAAGTTGTTATGTTTTTGAAATAAGCTGGCTATATATATTCCACTGCACTGATCTCACTTAAATATGTTGCTTATTTTACAAACTTTTTATTTCTGCAAGATTGTATCATTTTACCTAGCTTCAACATCTTCATACAATTTAATTACACTGCCATTTAACCTGTTTGCACATAGTAAACACACATTTACATTCTAAAATGTCACAAACCTATGCAAACTTCACTCAAAACATGCAGTATTTCTCCACTGATGCATCCAGTCTCCTACCACCAGCTGAGCATACCACAAATGACCCACTATTGCCCTTAGAATGACATACTTCACCACCCCCTACAAACTCACCCTATGGTGACCGATACATGACGCCAGCCCATGCTCCAAGGCTGCCAGGCGCCACTCTGCTTCGACAATGGGACAGATGCAGGACAGGTGCAAGACCAAGATCCTGCCCAGTCTATTAGGCCCGGCTGCCAGGTTTACTCTAGTTATTCATATCCTCCTTCTGTGCCCACACGGAGTCTTCAGAGCCCGCCAGCGGCGGATATTACAGCTGCTGATATGCAGAAGTGGGGGTGGGGGATGCAGTGTACTGAGGTGTGAATGAGTTGGGGTTGTCAAACCTGTTGAAGAAATTGTTTAGCTGGTTCACCATTCCCACACCTCATTCAATGGTGTTACCCTGCTTCAAGCTGCATCCGGTTATTGTCTTCATCCCGCTCCACACTTCTGTCATGCTGTTGTTTTGCAACCTCTGGTCCAGCTTTCTTCTGTACTGCTCCTTCGCCTCCCTGAGCTGGACTTTTAGTTCCTTCTGCACACGCTTAAGCTCCTGCTGATCACCATCCTTAAAGACCCTCTTCTTCTGGTTCAGAAGTCCCTTGATGTCACTTGTGATCCAGGGCTTGTTGTTTGCATAGCAGCATACAGTTCTTACTGGAACAACAATGTCCATACAGAAGTTGATGTAGTAAGTAGTGCAGTCAACAACATCCTCAATGTTTTCACTGTGCGGCCCCTGCAGTACATCCCAGTCTGTGTCCCCGAAGCAGTCTCTCAGGATCTGCTCAGCCTCAGGAGACCACTTTCTGAATGAGCGTGTGGTTGTTGGTAGTCTCCTCACTCTTGGTTTATAGTGAGGCTGAAGCAGAATAAGGTTGTGGTCTGCTTTCCCCAGTGCAGGCAGCGGGGTGGCTCTGTATGCATCCTTTATGTTAGCATACAGTAAATCAATGGTCTTATTTCCCCTGGTGTTACAGTCCACATACTGGGAGAAAGCAGGTAGTGTTGTGTCCAGAGTAACATGATTAAAGTCCCCAGAGATTAACACCATCGCCTCGGGGTGTTTCGTTTGTATCCTAGCAACAGCAGAGTGGATGATGTCACACGTTACTTCCGCGTCAGCATGTGGGGGGATGTAAACAATGAGAACAATGGCGTGTCCAAAATCTATGGGCAAGTAATACGGATGCAGACTTACAGCCAGAAGTTCTATGTCCCTGCAGCAGCTGGAGATTTTTATGCTCACATGCCCAGGATTACACCACCTCGTGTTCACATAAATGGCGAGTCCTCCTCCTTTCCGCTTCCTGCAGGCTTTAGTGTCTCTGTCCGCCCTGACCGTGCTGAAGCCGGGTAGCTCCACGTTAGCATCCGGAATGCTAGATGTTAGCCACGTTTCACAGAAGCACAATAAACTGCACTCTCTGTAGGTTTTGTCATTTTTCACCAGCGCAGCCAGCTCGTCGATCTTGTTTGGTAGCGAGTTCACGTTTCCCATGATTACAGAAGGTACCGAAGGCTTATATTGCCACTTCTTCGCTAGCTGCTTAGCTTTTAGCTTAGCTCTGGCTCTGCAGCCGTGATACCGCCTCCTCACCTTGTCAGGTAAACTGGGAACCACACCAGTGGGAGACTTTTTCAGAGCAAGAAGTTGGTGTCTCGAATAAACGAGTTTTGGCTTGTAAAAATCCATATCCATAGGATAGATAATCAGATGCACACACAAAAGAAAAAGTAAAGAAAAAAACACAGAAGAAAATAATAAATAAATAATAAATAGTCAGGCACGCACGGAGCTGCTGGAAAGGCTGCCACTCGCAGTGGCGCCGGAAGTTCCAGCCAATGGTGGTTTCATGCAAACTCATCAGGTAAAAGAAGTCTTCACGGGAAATCCAGACTGTAAGATACTGGTGGAAGACTTGATTTGCGACATGCAGTACCTCTTGGAGGCACATCCCCATTTTCAGACTCCTGAGAAAGCATTTGATGAACTAAGGGCTATAATACAGAGACATGTAAGGCTCCCTAGATCCTCTGGCTGACTTCTATGAGCGGAGCCAGAATTAAGGGGAGTCTGCCTGCTTTTATGCTATAGCAACTGAGGCAAAGTTCCCAGGAATGAAGGGGAAGTGGAAGTCAATGGCATGGTGTGCAAGGCTCTCGTTCACTCTGGTTCGCAGATGACCAGTATGACGCACAACTACTGGCAGAGCCACCCAGCTCTTGTGCTCCACTTAGAGTGATGAATCTTTCTCAGTGAGTCATTACATTCAAGCGACACACTCATCTGGCCAGTGCAGTCCTGGTGGACAAGGCGGTGGAGTTCCCAGATAAAAAGCATGGTGAAGCTGGGAACAGAGTGGGATGTCTCAGTCTGGACCATGTAGTGGCTAGCCGTGGGGTTGACCTAAGTGGAGCAGTGGTGTAAAAAAGTGAAGACCCACAAGCTCTACTTAAGGATCTGCTAGACAAGAATGCACATGTGTTCTCCCAGCATCCCATGGACTATGGTCCCACCACAACTGTACAGAATGAGAATCCCCTCACTGACCCGAGGCCCTTCCAACTGCTATACCACAAAATACCCCTCTCCCAGTGGCAAGATGTGAGGTGGTTGCATGACAAAAACAGCTAAGAGTGAAGACTTCAGTCCAGAAGACAGAGTCTTAGTCAAGGTCTGTCATGTGGAGGGGAAGCAGAAGTTGGGGGATCAATGGGGGACACAGCCATATGTTGTAGTGAAGAAGCAACCAGGTTTGCCTGTGTACATGGTGCGACCAGAGGATGGAGGAGCAGAGTGGTTCATAGAAATCTTTTGACACAGTGTATGTTTCTCCCAGTGGAGCGAGATGAAGGATTCATTGTAGAAGGGGGCGAGTCAGATGGTGAGATAAGTGGGTCAGGCATTGAATTGGAGGCTGAAGAGGGAACAGGGGTGAAGAGGGGTGATGGTTTAGAGGAGATGCTGGATAGAGCCCTGATAGGAACAGCAAATAAAGAGGAGGAGCAAATAAGCACATAGGAGGAGAAAATTAGCACAGAGGAGGCTGGCATGGACAGAAGAAACAAATAATGGAGAGGGAGTGCTTGTGACTGTTATCTCCACTCAAGCGCCCAACCTACACACCCAAAAGCATTATTACACATGAGTCATAGCTGCACACATCATACTCTAAAAAACTTTCAACTCCCTTGGGAAATCACAGAAACACCGTGGACCACTGCTCAAGCTCAACGGTCAGAGAGAGTGAAACATTGTTGCCATGACCATAAACAAAGACGGGGGAAGAGAGGTGGAATTAGAGCTAGGCTAAAGCTAAACCCTCATCAAACATTGCTCCCAAGCATCTTTCTCACTAATATCTCTAGTGAACAAAATGGGTGAACAGCGACAACAATGCAAAAATGAAAGGCTGCATGCAGCTCCCGGAAACCAGTGGAGGAGAGCAGCAGTGGGGTGGTGTGGGAGAACTTAGGCAGGATGAAAACAAGTCGAGCAGCTGCATTTTGAAACAAGAGGACTAATTGCATTCAGAGGTAGATCTGCCAGTAGAGAGTTGTAGTAGTCCAGGCTTGAAATGACCAGAGACTGAACAAGCACCTGAGCAACCTGTGGAGATGAAAATGGCCGAATTCGCAACATGGGAGGAAAAGGACAAGAAAATGGGAGACAGGCTTGGGATAACTCAAAGGAAAGTTTATTCAATATTTACTCGTGAATTTTAGTACAATGAGATTCTCTGAATAATCACTGAATAATACTGCAGAGTGAAGTTATTGACTTAACACTTTATTAATCCCATGTAATAAATTCTAATGTTACAGCAGGGGACAAGAGAACATATAAGACAATGAAAAGATAACAGTAAAATAGCAGTGAATTGTGAATAATGATGCATTTATTTAATTGATCAAACATTTCATCAAAGTTCACACAACTGAAAAGTCAAAGAAATCGAACATCATCTTCTAACTGAGATTTAAATTTTATTCCTCATTATTAACCTAGAAAAAACTCTCACAAAGAAATAGAAGAAAACACAGCAGTACAAATACAGTAGCAGTAGAACTAATACTGAGAAAACACAATATTAGATTAGCACCATATTTCAGATAACAGTCAATAAACTTGTTTTTATATTGCATACAAAGCTGGATGTAGGGCTTATTGAACACTACACACATGATCACTTTCACCTCATGAGGAGGTTTACAGGCTTTAGCTAAACAAATCCATTCAGAACAGTGAGGGTGTCTATAAGATGCTGAGCAAATAACAGCAGGACATTAAAATGACAAATCAGAATTATTTAAAATCAACACAAAGCCATAAAGAAAAAAATTCTGAAATTATTTTATCAGTAAATATATCCTCTTTTTATAGTTGACCTTTGCTCACTCTGCATTCTCAATTCTGTCTTCATCAGTGTGAGCTGTTAAAGAAATTAAAAAATTTCTTTCATTTCACAGTGTATTCCATGTAATTATAGCAGAAAAGAAACCAAACTGCATTTGATATTGTCCTAAACACAGATTAAATGGTGTTTGTAATATGAATTTTACAACAATTGTAGATTTTTGCTTTTAAAATAAGAAGAGTGAGTCAAAGGCTTTCTACTTTTCCTCAGGTGAAGATGTTTTTATCACAATAATTAAAGTCATGATGCTCGTTATGTGAAGTGTCGAGACGTACTGAAAGAGTTCTTACCTCGAGCTCTGTAACATATGAGCAGCAGAATGATGGTCACCAGCAGATACGGAGAGACCGTCACCACACTACAGATCAGCATGAGCACTGAGAATGGAGCTTCTACACCTGATGGGCCTGAAGCTGAATAAAATAATAATCATGCTGAACTGTTTGAATTATTATACATGATCCTGAGTAGCACACAAGAGTAATCAACATAAACAGAGGTATTCAAAATGTTCCTTCATATCTCTTATTGATTATTTATTGGTAACTGTGAATTTGTATTCAGCCTGGAAGGAAACACAGGTATCCTTACTCAGAATTATAGAACTCACAGGTAATGTATCAAGTCTTTGTCAAATTGAACAATTCTTCCCAGTTGGAATTTTAAATAATCTGAAATGAGACCTTTCCCCTTTTCCTTTAACATTAAACACACTCCATGAAGACTCACCATGCACTGTGATGTTGACAGGATTACTGTTTTCTCCAGATTCAGACTCACACCAGTAAACTCCAGTGTAGGATGTGGAGAGGAAGCTGATGTTACATGTAGATCCTGTAACTGATCCCCAGTGTGAACAATCTAACACTCTCTCACTGTGTGTGTATCGTCTCACTGTCCATCCAGTAGAGTTACTTTGGTCCTCACAGCTCAGTGAGAGAGAGTCTTTAGTAAAGTGTTGAGTTCTGCTGGGATTGATGATCAGAGAGACTGGAGGAGATTCACCTTAAAAACAGAAACGAGCCATGTAAATAAGAAACATGTAATATAATGAATAAAGAATAAAGAATTCATAAAGAATTTGAAGTAAATTTAATTTCTTTTATTTTCCTATCTTCTTCTTCTTTCGGCTTTGCCTTTCAGGGGTCTCCACAGCGAATCATCTCTCTCCACCTATCCCTATTTTCTGCATCCTCAACACTTGCACCCACTAGCTTCATATCCTCATTTATTACATCCATATACCTCCTCTTTGGCCTTCCTCTTTTCCTCCTGCCTGGCAGCTCCATGTCCAACATTCTCTTACCAATATACTCACTCTCCCTCCTCTGGACATGTCCAAACCATCTTAATCTGGCCTCCCTAACTTTGTCCCCCAAATGTCCAACATGAGCTGTCCCTCTGATGTACTCGTTCCTAATCCTGTCCAACTGTGTCACTCCCAAAGAGAACCTCAACATCTTCAGCTCTGCTACCTCCAGCTCTGACTCCTGTCTCTTCCTCAGTGACACTGTCTCTAAACCATACAGCATGGCCGGTCTCATCACTGTCTTGTACACCTTCCCCTTGATTCTCGCTTATATATTTCTATCACACAGAACTCCCAACACCTTTCTCCACCCATTCCAACCCGCCTGCACTCGCTTCTTTACCTCTTTCCCACACTCTCCTTACTCTGGACATACTTCTCTGCTACTCCTGACCTCCTCATACAGTACCACAGCTCTTCTCTTGGCACCCTGTCATATGCTTTCTCCAAGTCTAGAAACACACAGTGCAACTCTCTCTGACCATCCCTATATGTCTTCACCAGAATTCTCAGAACAAAAATTGCATCTGTTGTGCTTTTTCTGGACATGAAGCCATACTGCTGCTCACAAATTTCCACTACCTTCCTTAACCTACCTTCCACTACTCTTTCCCATAGCTTCATTGTATGGTTCATCAACTTTATCCCCCTATAGTTGCTGCAGCTCTGCATGCCACCCTTATTTTTGTTGCCAACATTACTCAGGCAACTTCTCCCTTTAAAACCCTCTTAAACAAACTAATAAAAGGAGTGCTTCTCTCCTTCTTTAGTGTCTAACCTAGTGTACAACTCATCATACGCCTTCTGCTTGGCCTCAGACACCTCCCTCTTCACTCTCCTTGTATTCCTCTTCAGTCCTGTCCATGTCCCACTTCTTCTTGGCTAACGTCTTCCTCTGAATATGATCCTGAACTTCCTCATTCCACCACCAAGTCTCCTTATCTTCTTTCCTCCTTCCAGATGACACACCCAGCACCTTTCTTTCTGTCTCCCTGATCACTTCTGCTGTAGTTTCCCAGTCCTCTGGCAGCACTACCTGACCACCCAGAGCCTGCCTCAACTTCTGTCTAAATTATTCACAACATTCCTCCTTTTTCAGCTTCCACCACTTGGTTTTCTTCTCTATCTCTGTCTTTGACCTCTTCTTCTTACAGACCATCAAAGTCATCTTACACACCACCATCCTATGCTGTCTGGCTACACTCTCTCCCACTACCACTTTACAGTCACTAATCTCTTTCAGATTGCCTCTTCTACATAGGATGTAGTCTACCTGTGTGCTCCTACCTCTTCTGAAAATAAGTGTTAACCACAGCCATGTCCATCCTCTAAGTCCACTACCATCTGTCCTTCAAGGCTCCTTTCCTTAACTCCAAACTTGCCCATCACCTCCTCATCACCTGTGTTCCCCTCACCAACATGTCCATTAAAATCTGCTCCTATCACCACTCTCTCACCCATGGGAATAGTCTCTATCACCTCATCTAATTCACTCCAGAATCTCTCTTTTTCCTCTAACTCACAACCTACCTGTGGGGCATAACCACTAACAACATTCAACATCACCCCTTCAATCTCCAACTTCAGACTCATCACCCTGTCTGACACTCTCATCACCCCCAGAACATTCCTCACAAACTCCTCCTTCAAGACCACACCTATCCCATTTCTCTTACTATCCACACCATAATAAAACAGCTTGAATCCTGTTCCTATACTACCACCTGGTCTCCTTTACATACAGTATATCCACCTTCCTCCTCTCCATTATATCAGCCAGCTCTCTACCTTTCCCTGTCATAGTACCAACATTCCTATTCTCAGTCCAACACTCTTACCTTTCCTCTTTTCTCTCTCTCTATGCACTCTTCTCCCTTGTGCAGTGGAGCACAAGGCAAATCATGACAATAATCCTCTACCAGCACTGAGGACTCTTTAACAACCTCATATGAATAAATAAATGGTGCATCAATCTGATCTTACATTCACACTTTTCTATTCTACACTTCAACACAACAGTTAATTTTCCTCACCAGTGATCCATAGTGGCTGTGGATTGCTGTACTGTGAGTGAAGGGCTGGTTCTCCTCTCTCTCCTCTGCACATATAAACTCCTGTGTGTTTAAGAGCAGCAGGACTGAGAGTGTATTTGCCTCCAGATCCTCTGCTGCTGTCTGAGAGGAGCTCCACATACACGCTATAGCCACCATTATTATTTATTCCAGTTAAGCCGTCTCTGTAGGGAACAACTGTGTACCAGCTGAATGTCCAGTCTGTAGAGGAGTCTGTAACCTCACAGCTTAGAGTCACTGAGTCTCCTTCAGTCAGCCAGCTCTGTGGAGATACACTCAGTACTGCATGTGGTCTCTCTGATATGCAGGAAATACAAAATATTTCTTTTCTAGATTTATTTAATACACAGTAAGAAGCTTTTCATGAATGTCTAACTGAGCATTATCATGTGTCTCCAGAAATCCTCACACACTCACCTGATACAGTCAGTGTAACTAGAATCTGTCAGCAGTCATGATATCTTACAGAAACACTGTACAATTCTACACAGCCCTGTTTAACTACAAAGACCAACTAAGAATTGAGTGATAATTATAAATATGAATTATGCTGAGTTACTGTACTTTCTATCCATTTATAGTTACATTTATTGTTAACTGTTAATTGTTGTTAACAGTTATTGTTCTCACTTATATTTCTCACTCCTTTAATGCATCAGTATATTCAGTTTGTTTGTTTTTGTTTATTAAATAAAATGTTTTTAAAATGTTGCCGTAGCCACCAGCCACAAATGACAAATACTTTTAAACATATGTCTTTTAAGATTATTGTGAACATAACAATAACAGGAAATAACTATATATTATAAAGCAATATTTACAATTATTACAATATAATTAGGCAATATTATAACACCTCTAACAAACGTAATCAGAGTAGAGGAAAAAGTCATGACATACCTCTCACTGTAATCTTGACAGGATCACTGAACTCTGTGAAGTAGTAGTAGTTGTTGTTTATCCTGTTTGCCCGACACCGGTACTCTGTTTCTCCTGCATTATCTTCTGTCACTTTAAGTGTGTTCTCTTGTTCACTGTTCAGATTCTGTAACTGATTATTTCTGTACCAGAGAAACTTCCATCCAGTCTCCTGCTGCAGCTCACAGCTCAGAGTGACGGTGTCTCCAGTGTAGACGGAGCTCTGAGGATTCACTCTCACAGTCAGTTTGGGTTTTGCTGTTGATCCCAAATGAAAAATTATTTGTACAGAAAATAAACATCTATCAAAATAATTTGTACAAATTTCCAGGAGTTTCCAGCTGAAATGAAAAATTATAATTACAATTAAAATGTAATCAAAGTAGAGGAAATGTTCATGACATACCTCTCACTGTAATCTTGACAGGATCACTGAACTCTGTGAAGTAGTAGTAGTTGTTGTTTATCCTGTTTGCCCGACACCGGTACTCAGGATATAAAGAACTATAAAAAAAACTGTACAAATTTGCAAGAGTTTCCAGCTGAAATTAAAAATTATAATTATAATCACAGCATAGGGCAGGTTTTTTTCATTACAGTGAAGTTGTATTTAATCCTTAACACTTTATAAAAATTTGTGAAAATAATTTCTAACATGTCCCACACATTCACTCCTGGTTTTTGATGTACTGTATATTGTATAGTTTTTCCTTCTTTTAACATAGTTTAAGTAATAAAACACTCCGTCTAACACTGTTATAGACTTACTGTTTCCAGATTATTTTTAACAGCATGTGCCAATGATTACAGTTTAATTATTTATTGAATGACACAGTGTAATTTTCATACATTTATATTTACAGTTACTGTTGTGAAATGCCTGCAAAACAAGTTAGTTCCTGTTTTTGTCACATTATGGGGCTGGAGGCAGATAAGTGTAGAAGTTCATTTATTTACAGAGAAAAAATAAACTATAAAAATGTGACACAGAAACAAAGCAAAAACAAACACTAGATCAGGGATGTGGAAGAATAAACACACATGGATAATATTAGTAATTTCTCTACCCATAACACCCAATTATGGAATTGTAGATATGTGTTATATAAGAGCAAATATTTATTTTACCAAAGTAAATGCACCTTTTAGATAAAACTGGAAATATCTTATGAATATTTTTGTTATCGAAACAATCCCACAATCTAGTTCAAATGCCATACAATTTATATCATAATAATGTTCCTCCTCATCTTCCAGAACTTTTGGTGAATGGACATGATCTCACTAGCCCAAATTTTCACAATACCATAATTATGAAGGCCTATGTCAAAGAGCAATATCCTTTTTAAAACAACAGATTTATTCTGCTGTAGATTTGCCTGTACACTTTGAGAAGATTAGCATTACTGGTTATTTCCTAAAGTTAGAAATCTCTGTGCTTTTCCAAAGAATAATTTGATTGTTGGCATTATTGTAAAAGATGACATAGCAATCAGTGTAATTATTATTCTTTGAAAGTTTTTTTAGTTTTTTTTTTTTTTTTTTTACACAGGAACATTTATCTTCTTCTTTTTGTAATAACACTATTATTATTATTATTATTATTATTATTATTATTATTATTATTATTATTATTAATGTGTGGTTGTATGCAGGAACTAGTTATAGAACATATGAATTCACTAGTTAATAATGTTAACATAGGTTAATAATAATAATAATAATAATAATAATAATAATAATAATAATAATTTATTATTATTATTATTAATAATAATAACTACCAAGTTCTAATTTTATTTTTTAGGAATTTGCAGGGATGTGTGTGGGGATATGCATGGGGATTTGCATTGAGATGTACGTGGCTTCAGCCCCAAATGTCTCATTTAAACTGAGATATTTTAAAAATTGGTTCCAAGTTTCATTAAAAGCTGATATATTGCTTTTGTATGGTATGTAGCAGTTATTTTCTCTGTAGTTATGTGTTCTGTAAGAAGATTAATCTAGTGACTGATGTGATAAGTTCTTAGTTTTCCAGTTAAGAAGAACGATTTTCTTTGTGATAGTGGGTTTCTGTATTTAACTGGGAGATAGTCGCCTTCTGAGATGTTTCCGAGCAAACAGAGAGATGGGGATGTGGGGATTGTGCAGCTCAGGATGGTGGAGAGTTTCTCTGTTACCTCTACCCAGAGGGAGTGAACTGGTTTACATGCCCAAGTGGAGTGGAAGTAATTGTCTATGGTACCTGAGGTGCACTGTGAACAGGTGTCTGTGTCGGTTAAACCCATTTTAAACATTTTACTTTGGGTGACATGGATTCTGTGGATAGTCTTGTATTGTATGAGTTGTAAATTTGTGTTGCTGGTCATAGAGAATATATTGTTAGACATTTCTGTCCAAAAGTCGGAGTTGAGGGAGAAAGTAAGATCTTTTTCCCATTTTGCCATTGGGATTGTTGTCATAGTGCCTTTATTGGATATGATTTTAGAGTTTAGATAGTAGTTTCTTTGAGCTTGTAATGTTCATAATCTCATCAGTTAATTTGGAAGGCTGTAGTGGGATATTAGTTATATTAATTTTTAATTTAATTATGGATTTGAGTTGTTGGTATTGGAGGAACTGTTCTCCCCCAACTCCATACTTCTCCATTAGTGTCTTAAATGATAGAAATTGGTTATTCTCAGATAGGTGGTGAAGGTGGGTGATTCCTTTATGCTGCCATGTTGGAAAGTGAACTGGGGTATTGTGTAGTAGAAAGTCAGGATTGTGCCAGATGGGGGTGTATCTATATGGTGTTAATGTTAATTTGGTAATCTTGGGATCTTTCCACCATGCTGTCAGAGTTGATGAAATAGTAATATTCTTGAAATTCATTTTTTTCATTCATTCAATTTTTTATTGATTACAGCATGAAAGCGAGATTAGTGACTGAAATACATTTACATTGATTTTGTTCTCGGTCTATCCATGAGTTGTTGAAATTATCCTTTTGAATCCATCTGACTAAGTATTGTAGTTGTGTTGCTAGAAAGTAGTGTTGAAAATTTGGTGCTTCAAGGCCACCTTGTGATTTTTTCTGTTGTAATGTAGATGGAGAAATTTTAGGTTTCTTGTTTTTCCAGTAAAAAAGAGATGTTAGTGAGTCAGGTGGTTTAAACCAGTTTTTCGTGGGAGTTGTGGGAATCATTGAAAACAGGTAGTTTATTTGTGCTAAAATCTTCATTTTAACTGTGGCGACTCATCCAATGAGTGAAAGTGGAAGGTTGGTCCAATGTCTGAGATCATCTTCTGTCTTTTTTAACAGAGGAGTGTAGTTGAGATTAAAAAGCTCTGACAGACTGGGGGAAATATTAATACCTAAATATTTAATGTTGCCTATATGAAATGGGAGGGGGGATTCTTGAGCTGCAGAATCCCAAACCTGCTCAGATATAAAATGTTAAATGTTTCCTTTAGTGAATTGTAGGGGTCCTGTAAATGTAATAATATATCATCTGCATAAAGACTTATTTTATGTTGTAAATTTGTATCCTGAATTCCTTTAATTTTGATGTTTTCTCGTATGGCTGCTGCTAGTGGTTCTATAAAGATGGCAAATAAGGAAGGGAGAATGGGCATCCTTGTCTGGTTCCCCGGTGAAGTGTGAAACTGTGAGGTGACTCCATTTGTGATTATTGTGACCTTTGGCAAAGTATGTCATGGACTGCTGGGCAGTTCCCTGCCTGAACACCAGAGGGCGGTTTGACAGGGTTTCTTTATGTTCCATGTGCTTTTGTTTATGTTGTGTTTGCACGTGTGCTTGGAAGGGTGGGTTGGGTCCTTTGTTGGGTTTTAGTAGAAGTGTCATGACGGCTGTATTCATGAGTGCTGGTATTGTTGAGGTAGCTTTAATTTCTGTAACTACTCTGTGAAATAGTGATAAAAACTCAGTGGTGGGCCGTCAGGGCCAGCAAGGCCTTCTCTGCTGGCCTAAACAGCAGTGATCTAAATCACTGACTTGCATATTAATATATTTTTCCATGAATGTGTATTAAATTATTCCCAAGTCTATTATCTACATTTCATAGCTTTTCTCTCGGTTGTGCTGCTTCCAGTAGTGTATATTTATGATAAGAGTATTTATCCAATCATATGTCAGCCAGTGGCTGACATCATGTGATGCCAGAGTGAAATAAATCTGCCTTCAGGCCTTCAGAATCAATAGTGCAGGCGCCCGGAGCTTAAAATAAGTGGCAATGAAATTGTTCCATTAACCAATCAAATTTCGAGTTGGCATCAGTGGGGTAATTTCCCGTCCTTTGATTTGATCATTGGAATAGTCAGAGGCAGTGAACCACACAAACTAAATAAAATATATATATTTTAACTCACAATGGCTAACAGAGAAGAAATCCATTTGGTCGCAGACATCCTTACAAATGCATTTTTAAGGTGGACTGTAATAAAATGGACTATTCCTTGTGAGGTGTGAAATACTGTAGCCTAAATTCTTTTTTACTTTGCTATTTAATGATTGATTAGTATCTATTGCCATGGCGTCATAATGATGGTATAGAGGTGGATTAATTCAGGAAGGACACCAGTGAAGGCCTAGGTGTGAAATGCACAGCCCACCACTGTAAATTCTGTTTATAGAATTCTGCTGGAAATCCATCAGGTCCAGGTGATTTGTTATTGGGCATTTTATTTAGTGCTTTATGGAGTTCATGTTCTTGGGATAGTGTTGGCAGTTTAAAGTTGTTTAGAAAGAGGTCTATATCTGACTGATTTACATGTTGATCAGAGGAGTATAGGTCACTGTAGAAGTTTTGAAATACAGCATTAATATCCTGTGAATTGTGGACCATTTCACCTGTAGAGTTTATTATGGATGGAATAATTGCTATCTTTTTTATGTTGTAGTTGATTTGCTAGATATTTACCTGTTCTGTTGCTATACTGGAACTGTTCATATTTAAGTTGTTGAATGATCAATTGGGTTTTTCTGTGTATAATACTCTCATATTGCATTTTATAAAAGTTTATTTATTGTGCAGGGTTTAATATGAGCGTGGATGTTTAGTGTGATGGATATGGGGGCATGGTCACTGATTATGATTGGGTGAATTATGGTTTCAGTTTCATGTTGGGTGAATGAGTTGCTAATGAGGAAAAGATCAATTTGGGAAAAAGTCTGATGGAGTGGGGAACAGTAAGTGTATTCTCTTGACGTGGGGTTATTTATTCTCCAACTGTCATTGAGTCCATGGTGATACATACACTATATTGCCAAAAGTATTCGCTCACCTGCCTTGACTCACATATGAACTTAAGTGACATCCCATTCCTAATCCATAGGGTTCAATATGACGTCGGTCCACCCTTTGCAGCTATAACAGCTTCAACTCTTCTGGGAAGGCTGTCCACAAGGTTTAGGAGTGTGTTTATGGGAATTTTTGACCATTCTTCCAGAACCGCATTTATGAGGTCACACACTGATGTTGGACGAGAAGGCCTGGCTCTCAGTCTCCGCTCTAATTCATCCCAAAGGTGTTCTATCGGGTTGAGGTCAGGACTCTGTGCAGGCCAGTCAAGTTCATCCACACCAGACTCTGTCATCCATGTCTTTATGGACCTTGCTTTGTGCACTGGTGCACAGTCATGTTGGAAGAGGAAGGGGCCAGCTCCAAACTGTTCCCACAAAGTTGGGAGCATGGAATTGTCCAAAATGTCTTGGTATGCTGAAGCATTCAGAGTTCCTTTCACTGGAACTAAGGGGCCAAGCCCAGCTCCTGAAAAACAACCCCACACCATAATCCCCCCTCCACCAAACTTTACACTTGGCACAATGCAGTCAGACAAGTACCGTTCTCCTGGCAACCGCCAAACCCAGACTCGTCCATCAGATTGCCAGATGGAGAAGCGCGATTCGTCACTCCAGAGAACGCGTCTCCACTGCTCTAGAGTCCAGTGGCGGCGTGCTTTACACCACTGCATCCGACACTTTGCAGTGCACTTGGTGGTATATGGCTTGGATGCAGCTGCTCAGCCATGTAAACCCATTCCATGAAGCTCTCTGCGCACTGTTCTTGAGCTAATCTGAAGGCCACATTAAGTTTGGAGGTCTGTAGCGATTGACTCTGCAGAAAGTTGACGACCTCTTCGCACTATGCGCCTCAGCATCCGCTGACCCCGCTCCGTCAGTTTACGTGGCCTACCACTTCGTGGCTGAGTTGCTGTCGTTCCCAAACACTTCCACGTTCTTATAATACAGCTGACAGTTGACTGTGGAATATTTAGGAGCGAGGAAATTTCACGACTGGATTTGTTGCACAGGTGGCATCCTATCACAGTTCCACGCTGGAATTCACTGAGCTCCTGAGAGCGACCCATTCTTTCACAAATGTTTGTAAAAACAGTCTGCATGCCTAGGTGCTTGATTTTATACACCTGTGGCCATGGAAGTGATTGGAACACCTGATTCTGATTATTTGGATGGGTGAGCGAATACTTTTGGCAATATAGTGTATATTATTTTTATTATTTCAGAAGAGTGCCAATTTCTTGTGTTATCAGAGGAACCTGAGTGGTCGATTTTGGGGTTTATAACAGTGTTGAAGTCACGAGCATTGATGATGTTTGTTGAGTCACATAATAGAGAAAATAGATTATGAAAAACAAATGGATCTTCATTGTTTGGGCCATATATGTTAACAAATGTAAGCACTGTGCTATTCATTGATGCATTAATGATAATACAGTGGTACCTCGGTTTTCGACCTTAATTCGCTCCTAAAGTCTGGTCGAATACCGATTTGGACATTGATGCCTGATTTACCATTTTCCAGAGACATGGCTACTGAAATTATACCACAACATATAGCATGAGGTTCCAAACACTCACAGATGATGCTTTCAGAACAGATGATTACAGATGCATGGGCGTCACTAGGCCATTTTTAGGGGGGCTTTAACATTTCTACTCATCCTGCCTAAAAATTCAGCGATTCTCCATAAACTGTACACAAATTTATGAGTTTTATACATGTACTGAAGCCAAGGGAATAGTGGGAAAGAAGGAGAGAAGGAGGAGGAATGTAGCGAATAAGGAAAACAAGGGCTTAAAAACATTGGTTGATGTGTGTGTGTGTGTGTGTGTGTGTGTGTGTATGTGTGTGTGCTGTAGTTGAAACACATAACACAGTGTAAAAAGAAAAACGTGATGTACGGGGACTAGAACAATAACACATAGAAACAAACAAATACACATGTATACAAACATGGTTTGACAAAACGAGGGAGACATTAATGCAGAAAGAGGTTGTACAGTGTGTTGTGCAGAACAGATTTCTGAAAATGAAAAACTTCTATATTTTTCAAAGGAATTATGTAAATACTTTTCATCTTTGAAATTAATGCAGAAGAGGAATCCCTTGATTCTTTGTAACCTGGTGGAGGAGATTAACCAGGTTAAGATCTTAGCTATGTGTTCTTTTTGTTTTTGTCATCAATTAATTAATTTTGTCCTTAAAACTTTACATTATTTATTTAGTTATTTTTTATTTATTCATATTATTTTACATTTTGTAAGTATGATTCTTAATGTGGTCACTTCATGTGGGATGTGGTCATTAGTGGTTAAGGTGTTGGACTACTGATTGGACTGCTACAGCTGGACCCAGGGGCGTTTCTAGGATTTGAAAACATCAGGGGCGGAGCCTGAAACATCAGGGGCTAATTAGGGAGAGGGGCTAAGCAAGAATAACACGTTTTGTAAGAGTATTTTTATGTAATATTGTTTAATAATGAACACAAACAGTATGCAACTTTAGAAAATTTCATTCAATCTTTTTTCTGACTCCTCCCATCATTTCAGAGACTTTCTACTAAAAATGGAGTTCATTAAATTCATTACATTTTCTCTCTCACAGGTATACCATGCAATATTATCTCTGTTACAGCTTGTGTGTGGAGCAGTGTCATGCAGATCCTTTATTATTATTATTATTTTACAATAATCTATATTATACTGCACCTCATATTTCATTCCTCATTTATGCTGCACTACTGTATGGATTATTCTTTGTTTATTTATTTTTAACAGCCTCTCTTCTCTTCTCTTCTCTTCTCTTCTCTTCTCTTCTCTTCTCTTCTCTTCTCTTCTCTTCTCTTATTGTTCTCTCATCTCTCATTCTTTCATCTGTCTTGCTGCTTGTATCTTGTCTACTTCATGTTCTTGGTGACTTTTCTATCCTATTTCTTTGAGGGTGGAATCATCAGAGAGTATCTCCGAGACTGGACTTGAGTAAAACGGTCAGTTTCCATACTAGTATTTCTAGTGCTGAGAATTCCTTTATTAATAGACAGAACAGCTGAATGATGGAGTCTGTTCTGGTCCATTGTTCCCCTAAGTCATGTCTGTATTTTAACTTAAATACTGCATTAGTTGAATAATAGAAAGTCATGATGTTCAGACTGTAATGTCTTAGTGCTTTAACAGTTTAGATTTTATTTAGATCTATCTTTAGGATGATTTAATTTAAGAATTTGTACATATTGGGTATGGAATAATATTCAAAAAGGTCCTATATGTCAGGGGTTTTCAGAATCAGAGACAGCGGACCTCCTTTTTAACACAAAATACATTTATTAGCCGACTTTTATCAACTGTGTTAACATTAAAAATTAAAAGTTAGAATTTTATCTGAATAATAAGATTGTTGTGTTTAGTGACAGTTTTTTTTTTATTGCTGTCGTGCTCAAGGGCTGTAACGTGTTTTAGTCACGTGGTGTGTGAGTGTGTGCATAGGTGTGTGTTAGTCACGTAGTGTGTGTGTATAGGTGTGTATGTTAGTCACGTGGTGTGTGAGTGTGTGTATAGGTGTGTATGTTAGTCACGTGGTGTGTGAGTGTGTATAGGTGTGTATGTTAGTCACATAGTGTGTGTGTATAGGTGTGTATGTTAGTCACGTGGTGTGTGAATGTGTGTATAGGTGTGTTCGACTTAAAGCGGCGCTGTACTGACCAATAGGTGCAGGAGATTAAAGTATTGCAAGAGCGGTTCTAGAGAATATTCGAGCGCACACTCTGTTGCGTGTGTGTGTGTGTGTGTGAGTGTGTGTGTGTGTGCGCTTGCGAAGAGAGATGTCAGTCAAAATCGCGTACGGCAACAGTGCTCAACTAAACCAATCAACTTTACTTAATTCCTCTACACTCCAGTGGCAAAATTCAGGATAAAACATTCAGGGCTAGATTAAACTCATTCAGGACTCGAGCCCTAGACACGCCCCTGGCTGGGCCCTAGACACGCCCCTGGCTGGGCCCTAGACACACCCCTGGCTGGGCCCTAGAGATGCCCCTGGTTGGGCCACTGAGTAGGTCACCCTTCAACTGCTCACTTGTATAAATTGAGATGAGTTGAGATGAGTAAGTTGCTCTGGTGGAGAAATGTCCCAAATATCGATAACAATTCCCTCTTACATTATACATTATATGTTTTGTCACCAGATTCTTTTTTACTCACTCTTTTAATGAATAAATATAAAAATGCAGCTTGTTATGTTACAATACAGAGGCAAAATATAAACTCCACTGTCCTGATAATTTTACATGATGGAAATACTTTAAATACTTTTGAACATGTATTTCAAGATAATCTTGAACATTCTGGAATAACAAGGAAGTGCAATAATTAAGCAATATTTTTTCTTACCCCTTCTGTGACAAAAAGAGGAAAAAATCATGACATACCTCTCACTGTAATCTTGACAGGATCACTGAGGTCTGTGTAGTAGACGGAAAAGTCAGTGTAGTCGTTGTTGAAGTACATCCTATATGTGCGACACTGGAACTCTGTTTCTCCTGCATTATCGACTGTCACATTAAGTGTTTTTGCTTGTTTACTGTTCAGATTCTGTAACTGATTATTTTTGTACCACTGAAACCCCCATCCAGTCCCCTGCTGCAGCTCACAGCTCAGAGTGAAGGTGTCTCCAGTGTAGATGGAGCTCTGAGGAGTCACTCTCACAGTCGGTTTGGGTTTTGCTGTTGGTATGAAATGATGAAGGAGTCAGAGCTGCTTTTCACTTTACAACATAAGCAGTAGATTCACTGTGTCTAACAGATGCTTTGTGTCTAAAACATTTATATTTAACATTTGATACCAGATGTTACAGTTGTATGTTTTCTTACACGGCTGGTATTCAGTATATTTTCTATGGAACAAAATTCATGATTGAATTGAAGTGTTTTGTGTTTTTTAGATTTTATTTTATGTATTCTCACCACCATCTGAACATATCTGCAATTTCTTAAAAATGAATAAAATGATCAAAATCATGATTCATATAGTAAAACCATGACAGAGGACTTTTTCATTCACCTTAAAGACACAGAAGAGACACACAGCTGAGGGTTTGTTATTTATCTCCATTTAGAGGATCACTTCACATGACAGTTCAGATATTTGAAAGTTTATTCTATCTGACTTTTGGCTTTTTTAAAAAAATGTAAGTAATTCTATTAGTATGCTAGTTAATGAATGTATATGAAGCAGACTAGAAAAATTCATTAGAAATTTCTACAACTGGATGGTCATCGTTAAAACAGGGTGGAGTGCTTACACATTTTATAATATTTTACAAGTTATAAAATATTTAATTGACTTAATTTAAAGACATTAATAGAAATATATCCAACAGAACAGAAGTGAATCAGGGATCATTTCCACAGCAGTGTTTGTGTGAACAGACATCAGTCAAGTGAGGAGAAGATAATGAGGCGTGTATTTAAATGCTGTGAGGGATTTCTACCTCAGGTGATGAGAAAGAGACTGATGTGGATGATGCTGATCATCAAAAACTCTCAAAAGTACTGAATTTTCAGATAAAACCTTATAATTTCAAGGCAACAAATTGTCTTCTAGGAAAATCTGAACCCTAAAAAATTATGTTAACATATTAAATAAGAAATAAAAACACACACAAACTCACCAGATACAGTCAGTGTAACAGCATCACTGATCTCTGAGCTCTGAGAGTCACTCCCATTTCCTCTGCAGGTGTAGGTACCACTGTCAGAGACTTTAACAGACTGGATTCTGAACTCCTGCTTTGTGCTGTCTGTGGAGAATCTCTCTCTTCCCTCTGTATAGACTTCATTATTATTTTTCTTCCAGCTGTAAGTCCCCTGAGTGTCTCCTCCTCCCTGTATGTCACATCTGAGAGTAACAATCTCTCCAATGAACACATGTGTATCAGGTGTTATGGACACCACAGCTTTAGGACTCCCTATAAAACATTCTGTTGTTAATAAACCTTACATAAAGTCCTTCCCAAGTCTACACTACTAATATCATGTTTAGAGTGAGTGTGAGTACATGTTTTTGTTACTTGTTGATACTGATGTGTGTAACCTGCTTAATATTAAGAAATCAGGGGCATCATGGAGCATTTTATTTAGCACTAGTTATGTCAGTTACTCTCTTGTGCTGCTGTCATTAAACTTGTGCTGTTTTATATTTAATGTGTTTAGACATATAAGCAGCATAAAATCTTTTGACTATAAAACTATTTATTGCATTTATAAACTGCATTTACAAACTTAACTGAAAATGTTCAGACAATATAAAGAATAAAGTATATATAAATCACTTTGAGCCTGGGCCACTGGTATAAGTGAAATCAGCACTAAAAAGGAAACAGAAACAGAACATGACAAATATGTTAATAAGTTGGATTTTATTAAAGGTCTGTACACTCTTGTTGGAGTAAGAGATTCTGGTCCATTTTCTCATTCGGATGTGGTTCCACTTTACTGTTTATCTCCTGTCCACCTAAAGTCAGGACCATGAAGGAGAAAATTCCTAATAAATGAACTGTAATATTTTATATTTGATAATTAATTTTAATGTAGTATTTAAACCTATACACTGCATTTCTAACTAATATCATCATTTCTGTACTTAAAAGCTCAGTTAATTACAGGCTTATCTATTTATCTTACACCTGCACTGTGATAGTAATGGTTCAGTATGAGCTTGTCTAAGTGGCTGATGGAAATTGTAGAATTGAAGATTAGAAACAGAATGTCTGGTCTGATGAATCATGATTTCTGTACCATGATGTAGATGATCAGGATTTAGTGTCTACAGCATGAATCCATGACACCAACCTGCATGTGAACAGTTCAGGCTGCTCGTGGCAGTCTAGGAATGTTTTCTTGATACACTTTTCATCCCTTAATACCAGTCAGACATTGTTTGGAGTTTGATCCATTTATGAACAAAATTTACAGCTAACTCCAGCGTTATACTGCACCATATAACAAAGCACAAAGTCCTTGCAAACTCATGCCATGATTAAAACAATGAGTTCAGTGTATTTCAGTGGCCTCTACAGTCACCAGATCTGAATCTGATCACAACCTTTGGGATGTGGTAGAATGTACAATAACAGTATAGTCATAGTATAATATACCCAGTAATAGTAAGAGTATAGTGTTCCAGTAAAAGTGTTCCTAATAAAGTGACCAGTAAAGTTAGACATTAGTTATTGCTTTCACACACCCATCTTCACACCTCGCTTCTTCACAGCTGAATTTGCACCAGAGAACGGCTCCCAGAAACAATTATTACAATTATTTTTTTATATAGCAATAATAATTATTGATAATTAGTAAATGATAAAATAATAAGTGATTATTTTAAAATAAGTTAAGAATAATAGATATGCATTAGTTCATTAATTACAGATTCTCTTCTGATGACAGATATGGATACACTGATCACAAAGAAAAGATAAATGCCCTGCTGAGAGTGTCAGGCATGCATTTCCGGGTTCCGTGTGGCCACTTCCGGTTCCGGGACGCAACTTCCGGTTTCGCGATCTCATTTCCGGTTTCCGCCATTTTATGCTCCTCTGCCCTATATAAGCTAGCGAGCAGTCCATGCTCCTTGCCAGATGGTCTCTTCAGTCAGCCTTGAGCTCCTGAGACGGCATCCTGCCCTTTTCTTCTGTTCCTGTCTGCCTGGTAATGTCTCTGCCTGTACTACGTTTAACCTGTTCTCTGGATTTGGATTATTGGACTGTATGCTGTTAATGTCTCTGCCTGTCCTACGTTTTACCTGTCCTCTGGATTTGGATTATTGGACTGTATGCTGTTAATGTCTCTGCCTGTCCTACGTTTAACCTGTTCTCTGGATTTGGATTATTGGACTGTATGCTGTTAATGTCTCTGCCTGTCCTACGTTTTACCTGTTCTCTGGATTTGGATTATTGGACTGTATGCTGCTTATGACTCTGCCAGTCCTACGTTTAACCTGTTCTCTATTGAAGTTGACTGAGAACTCTGCCATTCTTTGTGCCGTTTTTAATAAAGACTCTAAGTTTGAACTCGGACTGTGTTCTGCATTTGGGTCCTCACCTGCCACCCCTTGACAGTACCATCTGGCCAACATGGACCCAGCAGAGCCACAGAACATGCAAGCCCTTCTAAGCTCCTTAGCTGAGACCTCCACCTCTCACGAACGTCGTCTCCAGGATCTCGCCTCGGCTACACACGAACTGATCTGTCGCATGAATCAGCTTTGTCACTCCACCCTCTTCAGCTCCCTTGGCGACAACGACACCCACGAGTTCACCAGATCATCTTCGAGAGCCACATCTGCCTCACCCCGAACGCTTCTCCGGTGAACCAGGACTATGCCGTGCATTTCTGATGCAATGCTCAGTGATCTTTGAACTTCAACCCTCTTCCTTCCCATCAGACCGCTCCAAGGTAGCATATGTCATCTCCCTGTTGTCAGGCAAGGCCAAGCTCTGGGCAACCGCCGAGTGGGAACGTCAGTCTGTACTCTGCTCCTCCTTTGAGTCTTTTTCCAATGAACTCCGCAAGGTCTTTGACACCTCTGCTCCCCAGCAGGATGCAGCACGCTCCCTCTTTGAAGCCTCACAAGGGAGCCTAACCGTGGCGGAATATGCGGTGGATTTTCGCACTTTTGCCATCGACAGCGGGTGGAATGCCACCGCACTCTACGATGCCTTCTATCGGGGGCTGGTTTCTGAAGTTAAGGATGAGCTCGCTGCCCGGGAGCTACCAGCCGACCTCGACGGCTTGATCGCCCTGGCTACCCGCATCGATCGACGCATTCGGGAACGCCAAACTGAGAGGTCAGCCCGACGTCTTGGTCAACCCAACTACCGACCCACTGTCTCTCGCCCCCTGCCTTCTCCTACCCTCCCTGTCTCTGCATCCAGGAGCCTTCCTCTCTCCCATGCCATGGAGATCGGTCGTCGTCACTTATCCCCTGCCGAGAAGGACAGGCGTCGGGCCTCAGGACTATGCCTGTACTGTGGAGAGGCTGGACATTTTGCCGCTTCCTGTCCAGCAAAAGGCCGGGCTCGTCGCTGAAAGAGGGGCCAGCGGCGAGCCTACGACCATCAGTCCCTTCCAAGCCACTGCTCAAGATCCACATCTCAGCTGACCAGCGAGGCTACGACCTATCTGCCTTTGTGGACTCCGGAGCCGACTCTGAATTTATGGATCAAAACCTGGCTAAACAACTAGGCCTTGAGACGGTGCCTCTGTTCTCGCCCCTCCAAGTTCGGGCCTTAGACGGCCACGTCCTCCATCATGCCTCCCAACGCACTAAGCCCTTGCTTGTCACCATCTCTGAACATCACCAAGAGTGGTTGTCCTTTCTTCTGATCCCTTCACCATTTGCTCCTGTTATGTTGGGTTTTCCATGGCTCCGGAAGCACAATCCTCACGTGGACTGGACCAGCGGCCGTATTCTGGATTGGGGCACCTACTGCCTAGCCCATTGCCTAGGATCTGTACCTCCGACCAAGGTGTCTGACATGGACGAACCACCCCCTGACCTCAGCTTAGTACCCTCCGATTATCATGACCTGGGGATGGCATTCAGCAAGGTCAGAGCCTCCTCTTTACCCCCTCATCGTCCATATGACTGCGCTATTGACCTCCTGCCTGGCACTACCCCTCCCCGGGGCCGGCTCTACCAGCTTTCGGGACCCGAAAGAGAGGCTATGACCCAATATATTCAAGATTCCCTCGCGGCCGGGATCATTCGTCCGTCTTCCTCACCTGCTGGGGCTGGGTTCTTCTTTGTAGGGAAGAAGGATGGGTCCTTGCGTCCATGCATCGACTACCGTGGGCTTAATGCCATTACTACCAAGAACCGTTACCCATTACCCCTCATGTCAACTGCCTTCGAACTCCTCCAGGGAGCCACTGTCTTCACCAAACTCGATCTCCGCAACGCCTATCATCTGGTGCGTATTCGAGAGGGTGACGAATGGAAGACTGCTTTCAACACCCCAACAGGCCATTATGAATATCTGGTTATGCCGTTCGGGCTCACGAATGCCCCTGCTGTTTTTCAAGCCCTGGTCAACGACATCCTCCGGGACTTCCTAAACCAGTTTGTCTTTGTGTACTTGGATGACATCCTCATCTTCTCCCACTCCCTGGAGGAGCATGTTCACCATGTCCGGTCGGTGCTCCGTCGCCTGCTTCAGAACCGTCTGTATGTGAAAGCCGAGAAGTGTGAATTCCACACCTCCAGCACCACGTTTTTGGGTTTCATACTCTCGGCCGGTAGCATACAGATGGATCCCAGGCGGGTGGAGGCTGTGAGGGACTGGCAGCGCCCTGAAAGCCGTAAGCAGCTCCAGCGTTTCCTAGGGTTCGCTAATTTCTACCGGAAGTTCATCAGAGGTTACAGTGCCGTTGCGGCACCCCTGCACCGACTCACTTCCTCGCTACACCCCTTCTCATGGACTCCAGAGGCTGAGCTAGCCTTTGCCCAACTCAAGAAGCTCTTCACTACTGCTCCCGTCCTGATTCTTCCGGACCCATCGCGCCAGTTTGTGGTGGAGGTGGATGCATCTGACTGTGGGGTGGGGGCCGTCCTGTCTCAAAGGGCTTCTAAGGACAACCGACTCCACCCCTGTGCCTTTTTCTCTCACCGCCTTTCCCCAGCTGAACAGAAATACGCCATCAGTGAACGGGAGCTTCTGGCTGTGAAACTGGCCCTGGAGGAGTGGCGCCACTGGTTGGAGGGCACTGAGCAGCCTTTCATTGTATGGACTGACCACAGAAATCTTGAATACCTTCAGACAGCCAAAAGACTCAATCCTCGACAGGCTCGTTGGGGGCTGTTTTTTGGGCGTTTTAACTTCACCCTCTCATTCCGCCCTGGTTCTAAGAATGGTAAACCGGACGCCCTTTCACGACTATTCACCCCCGATGAGGATGACCCAGCTCCCGAACACATCCTCCCTTCGTCGGTAACCATCCGTACTCTTCATCTGGGGATCGAAAGGAAAGTGCAGCAGGCCATCGCAGGGATACAGATTCCAGGCAACTGCCCCAGGAACAGACTCTTTGTCCCTGATCACCTTAGGTCTCAGGTCATCCAGTGGTGTCACAGCAACCGCCTTTTTTGTCATCCCGGGGTTTCCCATACCTTGTCTACTCTCCAACAGCGTTTCTGGTGGCCATCACTCAAGCACGATGTCCAGAGATTTGTGGCAGCCTGTCCCACCTGTGCTCAGCAGAAATCGTCCAGGACCCCACAGGCCGGGCTCCTGCGCCCCCTTCCGACCCCCAGACGACCTTGGTCCCACATCTCCCTGGACTTTGTCAGCGGACTACCTCCTTCGGCCGGCCACACTACCATCCTCACGGTGGTGGACCGATTCTCGAAGATGGTCCATTTCGTGCCCTTGGCCAAGCTTCCCTCCGCCAAGGAGACTGCCCAGATGCTACTACTTCATGTCTTCCGCCTACACGGATTACCTCGCAATATTGTGTCTGACTGGGGGCCTCAGTTCACCTCGAGGTTCTGGAAGGAGTTCTGTCACCTCCTGGGTACCTCCATTAGCCTTTCATCTGGCTTCCACCCGCAGACCAACGGCCAGACGGAGCGATTGAACCAAGAGTTGGAGACTGGACTCAGAATCCTCTGTTCTGAAGACCCTACATCCTGGTCATCCAACCTCATTTGGGTCGAATATGCCCACAACTCTCTTCCCTCGGCTGCCACAGGCCTCTCTCCTTTCCAGGCCGCTTACGGCTATCAACCACCTCTGTTCTCTTCCCAAGAATTAGAGGCCACGGTTCCCTCTGCCCTTGCCCTGGTTAAACGGTGTCGTCGGGTCTGGAGGAGGACCCGCTTAGTGCTTCTCCGCTCATCCAAAAGCTATGCTCGATGGGCTAATCGTAAGCGCCACCCGGCACCCCCTTACCATGTTGGTCAACGTGTTTGGCTGTCCACTCGGGATCTGCCCCTGAAAATCGCCTGTCGGAAGCTCGCTCCTCGCTTTGTTGGTCCGTTCCCAATCTCTAAAGTGCTCAATCCAGTGTCCGTCCGACTCAGGCTGCCCCGGGCCCTTCGCATCCACCCTACGTTCCACGTCTCCAGACTCAAGCCTGTCCAAGCCTGTTCGCTGGTTCCCTCCACCAGACCCCCTCCTCCCGCCCGGGTCATTGATGGAGGCCCCGTTTATACGGTTCGCCGCCTTCTACGCTCCAGACGTCGGGGTAGAGGTCTCCAGTATCTTGTCGACTGGGAGGGCTACGGCCCTGAAGAACGCTCCTGGGTGCCCGCTCGTCACATCCTTGATCCCGACCTTGTTTCCCGGTTCCACCGCGAGCACCCTGATCAACCAGGAGGGGCGTCGTGAGACGCCCCGTGGAGGGAGGGGTACTGTCAGGCATGCATTTCCGGGTTCCGGGACGCAACTTCCGGTTTCGCGATCTCATTTCCGGTTTCCGCCATTTTATGCTCCTCTGCCCTATATAAGCTAGCGAGCAGTCCATGCTCCTTGCCAGATGGTCTCTTCAGTCAGCCTTGAGCTCCTGAGACGGCATCCTGCCCTTTTCTTCTGTTCCTGTCTGCCTGGTAATGTCTCTGCCTGTCCTACGTTTTACCTGTCCTCTGGATTTGGATTATTGGACTGTATGCTGTTAATGTCTCTGCCTGTCCTACGTTTTACCTGTTCTCTGGATTTGGATTATTGGACTGTATGCTGCTTATGACTCTGCCAGTCCTACGTTTAACCTGTTCTCTATTGAAGTTGACTGAGAACTCTGCCATTCTTTGTGCCGTTTTTAATAAAGACTCTAAGTTTGAACTCGGACTGTGTTCTGCATTTGGGTCCTCACCTGCCACCCCTTGACAGAGAGAGGTCTGAGTAGAATGGCCAGAGTGTTTCTGGTGTGTGTGTGTGTGTGTGTGTGTGTGTGTGGTTGTGTGTGTTTGTGCATGGCTGTGTGTGTGTATCGACTTCTGCATTTCCTGATCTGTGATGCTACAGGAGACCCAGCAGACGGTGCTGTTCTTTTTCTTTTTAGAAGATGTGTGTGAATGTGGAGACAAATAGAGGCTAGCTCAGGTGCCTTTCTTAAATTTAATGCATCTTGTAGTCAGTGGATTAAGATTCACTTGATCATTACAGATAAAACCAGCATTATTCATTTTAGGGCCAATTAAAATTCTATTCATTTATTTTTTATGTGCTAACTAAATTTGCATAATTGCCAAAGAATAAAAATTATACCTCATAATTCATCACAAAGAATTAAAGGAGTCCATTAGGATAGAGAACCAATTTGTAGGTTGTTTAAGGTTAAGAATCTTGTTTGGTCTGGAGGTATGTTGGACATCAGACAACATAAACTACGGAAGCCCAGAGAGGCCATGTGATATTTTTGCTTTTGTGTTCTCGTGATCACAACTTAATTTTCTCGTGATCTCAAGATAACAAAAGTTGTTTTCTCGTGATCACGACTTAATGATATGGAAGCCTGGGCTTCCGTATAATGATCTTGTGATGTGATCACGACTGTGTACTTTACATAACGCGTTTACTGGAAGGTGACAAAAGCTAAATCAGCATGGACGAACGAATTTGTTTTTATTTTGATCAGGGATTTACTCAAGCTGAAATTGCTCTGTGTCTGTCAGTGACTGACAACTTTCACATTTGTGTTCAACACTTGAGAAGGAGGCTGTCAAGTTTATAACTTTATCGTCAAAGACAATATAGCGAACCTGAACGTGTTGTCAGGTTCATTGCCAGGCAACTTGAGGGACCGGGACGTCTCCACGGTTACAGAATGCTGTATGAAAGGTGCCGTTTAAATGGTTTGCAGCTGACCAGAGAAATGGTGAGAGAAGTACAGTTAAGTCTGGATCCAGTAGGTGTGGAGGAAAGAAGAGGTAGAAGGTTGCAGAGGTGACATTACAGAGTGCCTACCTAACTATCTGTGGCATATGGATTCATACGACAAGATGAAACCTTATGGCATAGCAGTTAATGGCTGCATTGATGATTTCTCAAGGCACATCATATGGATGCAAGCCTACTTCACCGATAACAATCCAAGACTAATTGCTGGGTATTATACCCTGCATATTTTTTCGGACATATATATGCCACGTCTATGCTGTTATTCAATTTTAGCATGCAATATGTTTATAATAACGTCTAAGAAGTATCTGAAATGCTTAAGGTTAGGGAATAAAGGCTAAAGGCTTTTGCGTAACCCATATGAGAGTTTTACCAATCGATATTTGTTAAATAAATGAATCTCCATGGCATAACTATACACCTTTGTTAATTTTGTGATCGGTCACTGATCGGTTGCTGTGGTTCTGAATCACGTTTCTGTCACCATATTTTCGGCGGGTAAACTAATTGGTTATTCAAATTTTTTGACGCAATTTCCAAACTGCTAGTAAATTAATTTATTGATAAAACCGGACAGGACTCTCAAAAACTCACTAGGAATATATATAATGTATTATGTTCTTGTAGGCAGACATCATACAGGACAGCTCCTCTAATTCTTAAGATTATGAGCTTGTTTGTGTATGTGCGTATGTATGTATGTGTGTTTGTATACAAACTGCTGTCAGACTCTATATCAAACATTCATTTTACTTTGTACCAGTGACTTTTTTTTTGCTCAAGGAACTCCACAACCGACGGTACAGAGATCAGATGAGGTCAAGATGCCAATCTGGATTGACATGAAGACACAGAAATAAACTGGCATATAGATTGACATATAATATAACATATTATATAATATATCACATATTGATCTGTATTTACTGAGTAATAATTGTTCCTGGAATGATTTTCAATATAAGAATGTATGGTATCTGCTGCAAATTGTTGTTCATGAAAGTACGCCTAAAATAAATAATGCTTTGTATAAATGTACCCATATATACTTTATATATAGGCTACTTTATTAATCCCTAATGTGCTTTGTTTTTAGGATGAACTGGACACTGTTGTAAACATGTGGAACAACCACCGAATCCGACGTAGCAATGGCTGTGACATGCAACATGGGAGACCCTTCCTCACGTACAACGTACCAGAACTCTATCAATCAAAAGATTATTTGAATCCTGTAGATCCTGAAAAATTGGTTGTGATCATCAATGAAAATGTCTGCCTGTGGAAATCAGACATTCCCTGTGACCATGATTTGTATGACCTCTGTGTTCTTGTTATAGAAGAGAATAATTTACAACCAAGTGCAACAGCCCCAGAGGCATTGAGACTCTATAAAGATATTCGACTTCTGATTAGAGGACTTTTAGGTATATAGATGATGCTCATATGCCGTAATCATAAAAGTGCATTTTTTGTGTAATTAAAGAACTTTAATAAGAGCAACTGAAAGATCCGTACAGTTTTGTAGAAAAATATGAATCAGTTGATGCAAATTAAACAAGTCAGGTGCAAATGTATTGCTTAGAAACAGATAATATACCTGGCACATACGTATACATGTACATGACCGAAAAACCCTTTGAAAACCATACTACAGGATGTAATGTTTAAACATTAAAATGTTACTTGCAGCTTATTATGAAAATTTAGAACAGAAATGTGTACAAAAATATGAGCTGACGCAAATACAACAATTCAAGTATGACTGTACTGCTTGCTTTAATAACAGATTGAGATTATTCAGACTACCTGCTGTGTGTAAATGGAAAGACTGAAGGGATCTGATGTGAAAACACAAAACAGTCTTCAAATCTGCACAACAGATTTCTGAGAAACAATCTCCTTATACAAACATACTAATCCAGTCATAATAAAATTACTCCTTTTAGAAATTTATGAACTCAATATAATGTTTATAAACATAAAAACATTGCTTTCAGTGTATGAATTGGTTCACGGTTGTGTACAAAAACTATAAATCAGTTGCTGCAAATAAAACAACTGTGCAACTCCATGGCCTCAGTAACAGACCTGTGGTATGTAAACATTATATTATACTATGAGAAATAGTATAAAATTGGAAAACCCCTATAAAACCACATTATTCCATTAAAAAGGTAATAACACGGAAACATCATGAACAAAAAAAACATTACAACTAAAATCTTTTTAGTTTGGCGCTGGCACTTCAGCTTTAACACTCATCTATGCACCTATAATATATCCATTATCCACACTCCACTGTTTAACACTGAGGAAAACTCTGCCATAAATTCTGCATAGGTGCTGTATTCACAAGCCAGTTCCAGGTGTTGGGTGCAAGTGTGGGCAATAGGCCTTCTTGAAAACTCATTCATTTCTTTAAATGTTACTTGAATTGTCTTGGAAAGAAATAAATCTGACCCTGTGCAGTATCTGAGAAAAAGACCGAGCTCCCTCTGGTCTCTTTCCCTAATGAATCGCAGGAGATGATTTGAGACAGCTGTTTCAGATGGAGGCATTGTTTGTGGGAATTTAATGGATTTTGCCACACTTCTTGCTTTTGGTTGGAGATTTTCTGTTATCTTGTCCAGTTTTTCTGTAGTCATGGTCTCCCCAACAGATTGCAGAATGGGTTGCCAGCACTTTATTATGTAGGCTGGTTGTTGCACCATCTCTTTGTATGCAATTTCTTCAATTATTTTCTGGAGATTGTTTTCATTTGGAAGCACAGTTAAGTACACTTAGGACCTCATCCATGTCAGCACTTTGAAAGTCTTGAAGCACTTCACATAAAACATCCTTCTCTGTTGAGCTGATGTAATTGAAAAACACCTCCATTAGACTGCTCTCTGATGATGGAAGGGACAGTGCTTCTTTTTCTCAAAGAGGTGCAAGCTGATTAGGCAAGTAACCAAAGTGCAGCCATCCAATGGCAAAAATACATGCAACAGCTTCCCACTCTTGATATGTGTGATGCAAAGTTGGTATCTTGTAAGTTGTTCCAGAAGTCCTTGTTGCAAAAAATGTCTCCCAAAATTCAGTAATACAGTAAACACTCCATCTCCAACGCCTGCTTCCTCCTCACCATTTTCTAGTACACGTTTAAATGTTATATTGGCATTTAGTATGTTATTGTCTGAGAAAGGCTGAATCATATCATTTACACAGTGAACTCTACGAACTACAACTGTTTCACTTTCGCTCACATTTCTAGGATTGTCAAAAAATGTGTCATAGTTTGTTGGTTCCTGGGGGTCAGTTGCCTGAGGTGGATCTTCTGTTACTGGCACTATCTCTTCTGGAATGAAGACTGAACCTGACTCACATGGAACAAATGTGTCAGTCACCACATAATCAACATGTAGAGGTGAGTATACAAGTGTGTCAGAGACCGTGTCAAAGGATGTGTTTACATCAGCATCCAGAAACACCACCTCATCATCAGAAGACAGGAATGTTTCATCATTTAAGTTCATAGAAGTAGAAGGAGGAGTGTGCAGAGTTTGACTTCTTTTATTATCAGAACCGGATGTACTTGGTGTTACATCTGGGGTGGAAATTAGCCTAGGTCTTTTTAATTTCAGATGCCTGTTAGTTTCTTTACTCTGTTCACAGTCCTTATCTCTGAGTCTTGTGCACACGTAGAGTCTAAGGATTTTATAATGTGTTGACTCGTACAGGCTGCCAATTGTCTGATTTTCCTTAAGTGGTTCTTCAGAGCCACAGATACTCAGCATAAATTTGAAATCGCCAGCATTCCCTTTGGTTGATTCACCTTCAGGAAAAAAAAGTTGTTTTCCAATATCCAGAACATTTGACACAGTGTCTTCTTTTTTGACAACAATTTCCTGTGTTCTACCTCCTTTGGGTCTTCTAACCTGTTTGTAACAGTCTAGGTAGTGCATCCAGACAAGCTCAATTTTCCTTGTCTTGCTTTGAGAATTTTTATTGCCATGTCCAAATTTATTTTTCTGATTTGAAATTGCTGGAAGGTTCTTTTTTTTTTTTTTTTACAATGAAAGTAATCACACGTATTCTGCCCAGTATGTCTTGAATTGCAAAGCCATTAGGCAGTGACAGTGCATTTGTAAAAGAATGTATGCAGACTGGAAACATGGCCATCAGAGAGTACAGGAACATGAGAGAAGCAATATCCATAGAGAAAGTGCAGAAGCCTTTTTTCTTACAGTCAGCAAAGCAGACATCCATATGCTTCTAAATGATAAGCAAATAGAAATAGCCTTTATTTGTCACATATACATTACAGCACAGTGAAGTTCTTTCTTCGCATATCCCAGCCTTGGAGGTTGGGGTCAGAGTGCAGGGTCAGCCATGATACAGAGCCCCTGGAGCAGAGAGGGTTGGAGCTCTGCCCAAGGCCATCGTGCCCAGTTACAGACGTGTTGATACCTCGAGAAGAATAGAGCTAGTCCCTGAGCGCAAATAGAGCACGTCGAATGGAAGCGATAGTTGCGGGGGAGATAGCTAGGATTTAATATGCAGAAAGATACATAAGAGAACAGCTATTACAAAATCTAATAAGAAGAATAATGATAATTAAAATTAAGCAACAAAAGATGGAGCCACGGCCCTGAGAACTTACCCATGCTGTCCTCTGTGTTCAAATAAGCTACTTGATCAAAGTGAGCTGGACAAAGTCCTACTGATAAGGGTGAAAATGCCCATATTTTTTATATAATAATTATTACCAATTATAAATGGTATTCAAAAAAGTTATAAAGTAAAAGATAATGGTATCCAAAAAGAACCTGATTGTAACGCCTCGTCAGGTGTGGGAGTGTTAGAGTCCATGTGCAGAGTAGTAAAGGACGGTAGGCAGAAATCGTGGTCGGGAAAACAAGGGCGGAGGGTCAAAAACCAGGAAGCACACACTCGAAAAACCAAAGCCAAAAACACAAAGTCCAAAACTCGTAGTCAGAAAGGGAAAACGGGAAAGGTCATACACGAAGGAACTAGAATTCACAGAAAGAAAGGCTTGGCACGGACCGCAATGGGAAACAATGCTTCGCAATGAGGCTGAGGTGGCGCGCTGCTTAAATATGCCTCAGTACTGGAAGTGGCCAGAGATAGTTAATATTCGGGCGAGGGCTCCCTCTGGTGTTCCGGCCCAGACTGTTGTGTGACACTGATCTTCCAAAAAGAAAATAGGTGGGACTTTCTCAGCAAAGAGGTGTTGGCTTGAAACATATGAAAAGATAAGAAAAATGAATAAAAGGACTGTGTTTGAGATGTTGTGTTAGAGGTTGTTGGGATGTTCATTCATGAGAAGCTCAATTATAGTAACCAGTGCTGATTGCAAATAAAACCTTGTATCTGCATTCATACAGTCTGCATGATTCACCTTCTTTAGTTAGAGTCTTGCTCAAACTGAGCTGTCGGGTCAATGTGGAGTTGGAGTCAGATACAAAGTGTTAGTAGAATAGTATAGATAGATAGCTTTTGTGTTCAACAGAATTTTTTTTCCACACTATATATAAAGATAATAGCAAAAACACATGATGAACTCCACACAGAAAGGCCCCGGCCTGTTCGAACCTGGGACTCAAACCCAGGACCTTCTTGCTGTGAGGCAACAGTGCTAACCACTAAGCAACCGTGCTGCCCTAGCTCAAAATCTGAACCAGAAAAAATAATGTTAATATTATAACATTAAATAAGAACTAAAAACACCCACAGACTCACCTGATGCAGTCAGTGTAACAGCATCACTGATCTCTGAGCTCTGAGAGTCACTTCCATTTCCTCTGCAGGTGTAGGTACCACTGTCAGAGTGTTTAACAAACTGGATTATGAACTCATGCCTTGTAGTGTTTGTGTAGAATCTCTCTCCTTCCCCTGTGAGTCTGTAATTATTTTTCTGCCAGATGTAAGTCCACTGAGTATCTCCTCCTCCCTGCATGTCACATCTGAAAATAACACCCTCTCCAGTGATACTGATGTGTATCAGGCTTTATGGAGACCATAGCTTTAGGACTCCCTATAAAACATTTTGTTGTTAATAAATATTACATTAAGTCATTCATAATTCTACATTAACAGCATTTGGCAGAAACAATCCAGAACAACTTACAATTTATCCAACCTACATTTTATACAACTGAGCAATTGAGGGTTCTGGGCCTTGCTCACGGGGCCCAGCAGTGGCAGCTAGGTGGACCTGGGATTCAAACTGGCAAGCTTCCCATCAGTAGTCAAACACATTTACCATGAAGCTACCACATCCCCAAAGACATTACTGATATCATTTATAGAGTGAGTATGAGAACATGTTTTTGTAACTTGTTGATACTGATATGTGTAACCTACTTAATATTAAGAATCAGGGTCATCATGGAGCATTTTATTTAGCACTAGTGATGTCAGTTGCTTTTTTGTGCTGCTGTTATTAAATTTTTGATTTCTTAAGCATGGTTGTCAATCTGCAATTATCATGAAAAACTATAAATAAACAAAAAAACAAAAAATATTGATTTACACCTTCATCTTGCATACACATGCTGTTTTTTTTTTTAGAACGAAACAACTCAGCATGAGTGAATTTGTTCAAAGGAGAAATCCCCCATGCCCTCCTAAACAAGCAGCCACTATAACCAATGCCATCCTGAGTATGTTGGTTACTGGCATGCGGCTAATGTCAATGGTGGACGATGAAGGACTAAAAAAATGATTAGCATCCTCAGCCCAGGATACATTCTTCCATCAAGGACCCACTTCACAAAATTGTTTATTTATATTTTGGATATTTAAGTTAAGTGTTACTGTTCAAAAACAAAATATTGTGTTTTATTTAAGGTTTAAAATGTCGAAATTAAAGAAAGTTAAACTCAACATGTGGCTTTTGCATTTTTTAAAGTACACTTTTACACATATCCCAGGGTGCGTCCTCAGAGCATGTGCTGGGGAGCTGGCGGGGGTCCTAACGGACTTATTCAATCTGTCTCTAGCCCAAGCTATTGTGCCCACCTGCTTTATGACCACCTCCATTATGCCTGTACCAAAAAACTCCAGTTTCCACTGCGCTGCACTCAGTCCTCTCTCACGTGGACAATAAAGACACCTATGCCAGAATGTTTTTCCTGGACTTTAGTTCAGCGTTTAACACTGTCATCCCTTCCAAGTTAGTCACCAAACTTGGAGACTTGGGCATCAATGCATCACTATGCAACTGGCTCCTGGACTTTCTGGCCAACAGGCCCCAGCATGTTCGGATAGATCGCCAATGCTCTTCCACCCTCATCCTTGGCACCGGAGTACCACAAGGCTGTGTTCTGAGTCCCTTCCTCTGCTCTCTCTTCACCTATGACTGCAAGCCTGTACATAGTTCCAACACAATTATCAAGTTTGCAGATGACACCATGGTGATTGGACTCAAGACAATGATGAGTCAGCTTATAGAGAGGAGGTGGACCGTCTAGCTGAGTGGTGCGCTGGCAACAACCTGCTGCTAAACACTACTAAAGACCAATGAGCTCATAGTGGACATCAGGAAGGAGAAAGGTGACACACACACACCCATTCATATCAATGGAGAGGTGGTGGACCGTGTCACTAGCTTCAAATTCCTGGGTATCCACATCTCCGAGGATCTCTCCTGGACTACCAACAGCTCCAGTCTGGTCAAGAAGGCTCACCAGCATCTCTTCTTCCTGAGGGCTCTGAGGAAGAACCATCTCTCTTCAGACACCCTGGTGAACTTCTACTGTTGAACCATCGAGAGCATCCTGACCAGCTGTATCGCTGCCTGGTATGGGAACTGCACTGTGTCAGCCCGGAAAGCGCTGCAGAGGGTGGTGAAAACTGCACAACACATAGTAGGGGTGCCACTTCCTAAGATCGAGGACATTTACAGGAAGCGTTGTCTCGGCAGAGCATGCAAAATCATTAAGGACTTTTATCACCCTGCCAATAGATTCTTTGCCCCCCTGCCTTCTGGGAGGCGCTACAGGAGCCTCCAGACCAAGACAAGCAGGTTTAAGAACAGCTTTTTCCCCACAGCTGTTTCTTTGCTGAACTCTGCCTCAACTGATCACACACACATTGACTGAACACATTATTATCAGTGTATATAACCTTTTTCTGTATATAACCCTTTGTACAGTTTACATATGAGTACAGTTTACATATGCAAATTATTTATCATAGTATACAATATCTTCCTCATTGCTAAATCATTGCACTCATTGTACATAACTCGTTCTCTGTATACTGTTTACATATTTAATTATTATCATGGTATACAATACCTTCTTTATTGCACCACCTATAATCATTTGCTCATTTGCACTCATTGCATTTACTCATTGCATTTACCTCCCTCTGTATACTGTTTATATACTGTTATATATGCAAATTATTTATATATTTTTATATATTGTTTATATATGCAAATTATTTATTGTTTATATACTTATTATATATGCTAATTATTTGCACTGTGAAAATGCACTTCTGGTTAGATGCAAACTGTATTTTGTTGCCTTGTACCCACATGTGCAGTGACAATAAAGTTGAATCTAATCTAATCTAATAAATACCCAGATTTAGGGTTTTATATAGCTATAATAAGCAAAACATCAAATAAAAAAAACTGTTAAGATTTTATCCGATTAATCAGGAAAAAAAATAATCGTCTGATTAATCGATTATCAAAATAATCGTTATCTGCAGCCCTAGTTAATTGACCACTGATGATCATTTCTAAGAGCTTGTATTAACAGGCATGTATGAGTGACAGATTCTTCTCACATAAAATGAATAGTTAATTACAAAAAATGACAACATAAGAGCTAGGATAAATGTAGTATTTTTTATTAAGCACATTTGTATACAGGTACTTTTGTACTTTATCTCAGCAGAAATTCAAATTGAGGACTTCTACTTTTACTGGAGTAAAACATTTTAACTAGAGTATCTGTACTTTCACTTAAGTACAAGAAATGTGCTCACCACTGAAACTGACTACCCTAGGCTAAATTAACAAAAACTACAGTGGGTCACACCTGCCCCCTTACCTAGAGTGCCCATACAATCAAATTCCTATGTGGTGCAATGTAGGTGCATGCACAGTCTTGCCTGTTCTCAAACCAAGTGAGCCAGGGTAAACAGGAGCGGCTAACAATGCCAACAGGGACAACAGACTAACAAGGTGAACAAACAGCGCCAACAGCTAACACAATCTAGCAAGCCCAACAAGGCTAGCAAAGCTAACAAGGGCTAACAAAATTAACTAGAGCTAACAAAGTTTTCTCAGACTATCAAAGCTGTATCCTTCAGGGCTTCTGAGTGTTGTTAATAAACCGTAAGCTCCACCCACTTCTGGTTGGATTTCTGTTTCTTTTTGGTCCATTTATCCACCTATAGCAGAGCACAGGGAGCCTGAGACAACAGAACAATACACAGAAAGCAGCACGGACACGTAACACTAGTGATGGGGAAAAAAGGACCCAGACATTGAACTGGAGATAACTGAAGCATTAATAGAAACCAAATTAATACTTACAGTACTCTTATCCTTTGGCTAATTGCAATTAATGGACTGTATGTGATATTTTTTGGCTGATTATGGAAAGTCTATGTTATTAAGAAATGTCAGTAACATCACAAAGAAAAATTGAATTTAAAGAGTACATTAGTGGAAAGAGAACCAGTGTTTTTGGTTGATTTAGGTTAGGAAATTTGTTTTAGGGATGTAGTGGAGGAATATCAGACATCAGACAAGATAAACAGTAAATTGTGGACAACAGAACTTTTAGTTATGGGAAGAATGGTCTGAAGGAAACCTAACTGACATCTTAGACACTTTACTCGAAAGTGAGTTTAGAGCTAATTACAGTTTACCTTTCTGCCTGGATATCAGCATCAAATATAGACTGTGGTAATAGAATGGATGAGGACAGTGAGCCAACTCATCACTGACATTCTACCTTACAATATCATCAATATCACAATATATCAATATCAATATATGATAATCTTTATATAGAGCCTCCAGTTTCACAGTTTCCCATGTTGAACACCAAAACAATCCCTAAGTAAGTACCAAGGGGTTGTGTAGATATGAAAGGAATGGTGAGCATCCTACAAAAACTGGAAGTGAGTGGACAGGGCTGGATAGCTAAGTGGACAAACTGAAGGGCAGTGACTGGCCCTGAGAGCCATCAAAGCCGTGCTAATGCACATAGTAGGAAGAGACATGACTATGTTTTCACAGAATCCAGCCTTTCAGCAGTTATTAATACAAACCACCACAATGAGAAACCTTACAATATGCACCGGAATGTATTGTGGGCCATAATAAGGGGACAAACACACACAAGATTGGAACACTGCAAGCTAGAAGAAAATGTATTTGTCCTGTAATCCATCTTAGATTTTCAAACAAAAGATAGGTGAGTCCTTAGCAGCACAACATTGTTCTTAATATCCTTAATGAAGACTCTTCCTCATAAAATTCCAGGAGCCACTAAACCAAGTTGTGGGTCTGAACAAGAAACCATGGCCTGAATTTAAAGAATGATCCAACATTTTAGTAAATACAAACAAGAGACAATAAAAGAAAGATAAAAACTCTGAACCGTCAACTTCAATGTGAAGGTTGAAGAGAAGCTCATAACAGATATTAAAAGCCATCCATGAATCTTCATGGTAAGCAATTGTAAAATGCTCTGCACAACAGACTCGAGCTGATTTTACCACATGAGATAAATCTACTACAGACCAAACTGCAAAGGCTGGATACTAGACATAAATATGTGCCTGAAATGGTTGTAGGCACTGCAAAGATGCCAGCTAGTTTCCCTGATGATTGAATCCAAGGGTTAATTGATCTACACCAGTCAGTGAATGTGGCTAGCATAGTTAACATACAGGCAGTGCACATCAGTGCTGAATATAAAAAGACATAGACTAACACAAGACATGATATGCAAAAGACAACTAGATGACTAATTAAAATAAGAGCACTCTGCCAAAACTGCCATGTGCCAGCACCATCTTGGATCTCCAAAGTGTTAATGATAATTATTTAGTGATGGTAAATAATGATTAGTGTTGTGCATTAGTTTGGTATTAGTGTGTATTATCGTGATTTTGCTGTACTAATGACTGACTGACTGACAGAGCAATGGTCTCGGTTAAAGCCTTACCACTTCCTGTTTGCTCAGAGAGAGAGAGAGGGAGAGAGAGAGAGAGAGAGAGAGAAAGAGAGAGAGAGGATGTACATTAATCAGTCATAAGATTAAAACGACCAAAACAGCTCTGACTGTCAAAGCACGAACTCAACAAGACCAGCAGATCTTTTCAGTCCTGTAAGTTATAGTTGAATGCAGAATATATCAAACAGCCACTCTTCAAGCAAAAATGCATCTCAGAATTCACAAAATGTGGAACTTTTAGGGAGATAGACCACAACAGCAGAAGATCACTGCGGTCAGATAAGAAAAGGAATCCAAGCTCAGAGTACAAGCTCACCCAAACTGACCACTTGAAAACTGGACATTTGGCCTAATGCATCTTGACTTTTACTACATGATGCAGGCGATAGACTCAGAAAATGTCATCAACAATATTTATGCATGTAACAAGCAAATATTTTTAATTTGAAGAGTCAGTTATTGCTTTAACACATCCAGCTTCACTCCTCCTCCCCTTATTCACTGCTGAACACACAAAAAAAGAAGCTAAACCACAACTGTTCTGTTCTCATGCCTGTCTCTGTTTTCCCGCTCTCTGTTCTGCGACCTCTAACACAGTCCCTGCTCTGTGTGTGTACAATATTACTCGTACTTTTATAACAGGGTATAATACTTTGTGATAATTAGTAAATAATGATTTGTGATTATTTTATAAGTGCTGTGCATTAGTTTGGTATTAGTGTGTATTAGAGTGAACATGTTTTCCTACACAGACCTTAATAATAACAACAATGGAAATAAAGCTTTATGAAGCATTTTCTCAAAAAGTCTAGTTAATTTTCACATGCTTTTGTTAAAATGATGTTTGCTTTAATATGGTTTAATACAAAACATGTTTCTGTACACAGGAAACACCACCAGAAGATGACCATCAGATACAAATTCCAACAATACAGACTTTTAAACTTGTGCTACTTGTACTCTTACCTGTTGAACTATCATAGTTACTGAGAGTAGTTACACATGAAACTAAACCCTTCTCATAACAGATATGGAGACACTGATCCACCTGAGCAGTCATGCTGAAGTACACACAATGTCCTAATCACACAATAAGATCATCACTCAGGACATTCAGACTGCAGATGAACAACTTTATACCCCACCACTCACTCTAATGAAGACACAAAGAGAACATTTACTCACAGAGCATCACAGAGAGTGGACTGAGCTCCATCCTGTCCCTCTAATGACTGACTGACTGACTGACAGAGCAGAGGTGTGTGTTAAAGCTGTGCCACTTTACCACTTCCTGTGTTCTAATAGAGACACAGAGAGAGAGCGTGTGTGACCACAATGTCTGACTATGACCCATTATGACCCACTATGACTTCTATGTAGATATGCAGTTCAATATTCAAACATCTGGATAGGAGTTTTGGATGTCTGGGGATGTGTAGGACAGGTGCAGGAATTTGATATCTGAACGTTCAATGAATGTTCAAATTCTCTAATCTTTTTGGACAAATTTGATGCTTTGGCAATTATTTTTGAAACTTTCATAAACTGAACTAAAAAATCGCTGTTTCGCTTAAGCAAATGTGCTCATAACTAGGGAAAAAACTTTTTTCTGCAGGTCAACGAGTTTGTCCAAGTGGAGTTGCTGTATCTAGATGACCAAAAATGCTCGCGCATGCGCAGTTCAGATCAGACAACCTTCACGCTCGAGTCTCCTGCTTGTAGTCCATGTGATGTTCTGCTCTTGTCAGGACCGTGTTACAGCAAGACAAAAGTCACAACTCACCCAGATAGTTGAAGACACTTAAGGTAAGATCAACTAAGTTCCGATTATAAATGTACTTAGTGTTAGCTTTATATTGTAGACTTCTGGAAGAAAGTATGTCCGGGGGCGGGGCTAGGGGGAAACAGATCCCCAAACAGAGTTGGACACAACACCGGCATTACTTTTGAAAACTGCCACAGCAGAAGAAAATCCTCACAACTGTAACGTTAGCAGAAGAGACTGAACAAGCTTTGTCTAAATAACTAAGCGCTAGTCAACTAACACGTCGAGCTAGCATTAGGGCTAATGTTAGCTAGCTACAAATGTTGGTGCCAGGTTAGCTAGCTAGCACGTTAGCCGTCCTACATGACGGTCATGTTAAATCAAGCAGAAACGAGCTAACGGCACCGTTACAGTTGGGAATATTTTCTTCTGCTATGGCAGTTTTCTAAAGTAATGCCCGGTTAGCTCCTAACGCTAACTCTGACTGAAACCAGCGTTTAGCTAACGGTAGCTAGTTACCATGATGGGACAAAGCTAGCTGTTGGATAGATCTGCTGTCTTTATATTGTTTATACAGTTTATATATTTTGTTTACATTTTTTGTAAAACCACTTTTGTAATTGAAGTTAAGTTGTGTTTGTTATTTGTACCTTTATAGATTGTTTTGTTTGTTGTATGTTGCGGGACTTTTATTTTGAAGCCTCGGTTCGGGTTCGCGTGAAGATGCTGATTTAGCGGGAGTGTTTTTAGTCAGGAAAGTTAGATAATGTGTTTGTTGTGTTTTGTTGTTACTGTGTTTAGTTTTCACGGTGGATTTGAGGAAAAGTCTTCAAATAAACCAGTAACAGGAGAACCGTGTGTGTGTTCGTGTTCAGTTCAGTTCTGGGTGTTGAGGAGTCACAGACAGGTGATGTTGTCTTGTAGTTTGTGATCACCTGTGTTATGTTTGTCTATACCATAACCTTCGGGAAAACAATTTAGGGACAATTAATAACACAACGTACACTCGCGGATACCTTACTTCTACTCTCCTTTTATTTATTGACAACATACAACATTTTATTACCGGTGCCACCCACAGGCACCTGAGGGAACGTGTCAAAACCCCATACATAACATTTCCTCCCCTCTTACTCCAGAAGTAACAATATAATCTTAACAATTTTCATGAATACATTCTAGAGGTAGAGGGTAGACTGCCCCTTGCCTCGAGCCAATTCGGGGATTATTCTGCCCCATGACAGAACAGGCCCACTAACAACTAATTACAGTTCAGCAAGGTTCACATGTCTCTTCTTTTTTTTTACTTCTACAACGTCAGACGGTTTGGAGGCTTAACTACTCTACGTGGATAACGTCTGACTGGCACAGATGAAATATCAGATATGCCCCGTGCTAACTGGCTCTCTGCTGGTGAGTCACTGGAAACATGTAGCTCCTTCTGTGATGGTGTGGAAGGAATGACACTTCCAGATGTCTGGACAGGAGCAGGCACCTCACTAGTATCAGATGGCTGTGCCCCCTGCGTTTGAACTGTTTTATTGGGAATGGACAAGAGTTGATCCGCATGGCATCTCCATTCCTCAGAAGCTCCTACATCCACAGTGTAAGATATTGGCCCACTTCGAGCAGTCACCACACCTGATGTCCATCTCTCTCTCTCCCTCATCTTGGCTGTGAATGACCAGCTCAACGAAGGATCTGGGCAGTCTGAAGATCGCACAGAAGCTAATACACTGGGTTTCAGAGCATCCAGACGTGTGCGAAGCTGGCGTCCCACAAACAACATGGAGGGAGATTCCTTTGTTGTTGGGTGTGGTGTGGTGTGTTGCGATACATTAGCAAGAATGAATCATGCCGTCTCTGTAGAGTAGATGAGCCCTTAGAGGCCTTCAATGCTTGTTTCAGAGACTGAACAAAACTTTCAGCCTGTCCATTGGTCGCTGGATGATATGGAGCTGAGCAGATGTGTTTTACATTGTTGCCCTTCAAGAAAGCTGCAAACTCCTGTGCAACAAACTGTGGTCCATTATCACTCACGAGGACCTCAGGCACTCCATAATGACTGAAGAGGTTTCGCAGGACTTCGATTGTTTGTTTTTTCTGCAGTTGTTGATGTCATTAACTGCACTTCAGGCCACTTAGAATGTGCGTCAACCACAACCAGATACATATGGCCCTCGCATGGCCCTGCAAAGTCTACGTGAATACGCTCCCATGGCTTTCTTGGCCACTCCCATGGGTGGAGGGATGCGTGACATGGCATTTTCTGTATCTGTTGGCATGACTGACACATTTTTACCTGCAGCTTAATGTCAACATCGAGACCCGGCCACCACACGTAGCTGCGAGCAATTGCTTTCATTCGACAATTCCAGGGTGACCACTATGCAATTCTTCAAGTACTCTGTTGCGCAGCTTTTGTGGAACAATGACTCTCATATCACGCATTAAACATCCATGTTGCACGGACAGTTCATCGTGTCTGGCAATGAAAGGTGCAGGTTCATTGTTACTGGGCAGATTTCCATTTTGACCTCCTTTTGTGAGCATTTCAAGGACTGCTGACAAGGTTGGGTCAGTCAGCATCTCGCGTCGAATATCAGTGGCCCTGACAGGAAGTTTCTCCATCTGTCCAAGGTAGAATAAATCTACCGCATCCTTTTTCTCTCTATGCTCCACTCGTAACGGTAAGCGGGACAGGCCGTCGGCATTCGCATGATGTTCAGCCTTTTTATACTCAATAGTGTAGTTATGTGCCGACAAAAACAAAGCCCACCTTTGCATTCGGGCAGCTACCATAGACGGAACTCCTTTCTGTGCACCAAAGATCGTGGTGAGTGGGCGGTGGTCTGTGAAAAGCGTGAACTTTCGTTCATAGAGATACTGATGGAATTTTCGAACTCCGAACACTATTGCTAGAACCTCGAGCTCAATTTGTGCATAATTTTGTTCTGCCTTGCTGAGTGTGCACGATGCAAATGCTACCGGAATTTCTTCACCATTGGGCAACATGTGTGAAATAACAGCCCCAATACCATAAGGTGATGCATCACATGCAAGGCAGATGACATTCTGGGGGCCATAATGTATTAAGACATTTTGTGACACTAGTTGCTCTTTTGCCTTTCTGAATGCAGTGTCGCACTTGACTGACCACTGCCAACATTTCCCTTTACACAGGAAAAAACTACTATGGTTTATACCCAGTCTGGCCACTAAAGTGACTTAACAGTCACTTTAAAGTCACCACAGATGCGTACAGATCCATCTTTCTTTACAACTGGGACTATAGGGGTAGCCCAATCGCTGTACTGTATAGGGGACAATACCCCAATTTCTGTGAGACGGTTCAGTTCGGCCTCGACCTTGGGGCAGAGTGCATACGGAACAACCCTGGGCTGGCAAAATTTGGGTTTGTGTTCAGATTTCACTGTTATTTTCGCTTTTATATTTTTCATTTCTCCCAATTGATGTGAAAAAATGGCGGCATGTTTCTGCAACACTGTTTCTAGTGTTTTCAATTTTACTGTTCTTATTTCTTTCCAATTCAGTTTGATCTGACACAACCGCTCTCTGCCAAACAGTGGAGGGTAGTCCCCCTGCACAACATATAATGGAAGAATAGCTGTCTGCTTACCCATTTTTACATTCACATTAATTAAACCTTCAGGATGTAATGCTTGACCAGTGTGAGTGCGAAGGATAATGTCAGTTGCATGTAGGGGCAGGTGTTGTAGCATCATGTCATAGGTTTGTGTCGAAATCAGTGAGACTGCTGCACCCGTGTCTAGTTCCATTTCAAATGGAATACCCTCAACTTTTAGTTTCACAATGATACTGGACTTTTCCCCTGGCTGTGACAATTTATACAGGGCTAATTCAGTGTCTGTGTCGTCATCATTGGACATTTCCTCTGCATCCACACGGTGTACACTTCCCTTTTTTACATTGCCTCTCCGCGTTGTCCATGTAACTTTTGATGTACTTTCACTCTTTGTCTTTCTGCCCTTGTCGCTTTTCCTGCACACACGACTGATATGGCCTTTCTTTCCACACGTGTTACAGTTTTTGTCCTTAAACCAACAGTCATCATCATTGTGGTTAGTTTTTCCACATCGTTTGCATTTGTTAGCGGTTTTACGTTTTGCTAACGAAAGTGCATGTACCGTCACCGATCCGCTGAGTTGGTGTGCTTCTTGAGCTGCTGTTTCCATGGAGACCGCCAGTTCCACCGCTCTTTGAAACGTTAACAAAGTCTCCGTCGGCAGGCGCTTTTGCGTGGCTTCACTCTTCAAACCGTACACAAATCTATCACGAAGTGCATCATCTAAATGTCCCGCAAATTCACATTGTTCTGATAGTCCTCTTATTACAGCAACATATTGTGTTACAGACTCACTCTCTACCTGATTCCTCCTGTGAAAACGAAATCGCTCCGCGATGATTAAGGGCTTCGGAGAGAAGTGTTGCTGTAGCATGTCTGTGATGTGCTTAAAGCTCTTCTCTCCCGGTTTCTCTGGAGCGATGAGTCTACGGAGTAGTCCATATGTTTCTCCACCTATCACGCTGAGAAACACAGGTATTTTCTTGTCAGCAGCGATGCTGTTAGCCTCTACGAAGTGCTCAAATCTTTCGATGTACATGGTCCACGGCTTGATGCTTTCATCAAAAGCTTCCATATGGCCGAAAGCAAAAGCCATTGTAGCTAACCTGTCACACTTTAGCTACGAAAGAAGGAAAATAATAATTTTCAAGTGCGCCTAACTACTCACTACTACTTGTGGTAGAACCGCCGTAATTTATTTATTTTTTTTTTATATCCACCTCGTCGCCAAAATGTTATGTTTGTCTATACCATAACCTTTGGGAAAACAATTTAGGGACAATTAATAACACAACGTACACTCACGGATACCTAACTTCTACTCTCCTTTTATTTATTGACAACATACATTTTATTACCTGTGCCACCCACAGGCACCTGAGGGAACATGTCAAAACCCCATACATAACAACCTGTATGTCCTGCCACATGTGCTGGGTATCTCCACTGTCCTTATATTGGCCGTGGATTCTCTGGACGTGTGCTTTTTGCCTCTTTTGTGGCTCGGGACAGTTTGGCCCTTGCTGTTTTTAACAGGGTGTCTGCGGATCCTTAAAAAGTCTTAAGTCTTAAATTACATAACATGAAAATAAGGGCTTAATTAGCATTAAAATGTTTTATATCTGCGTTTCAAAGGTCTTAAAATCTAACCGACCCCATAAAGAAGATTTCATTTTTATCGTTTTGAAATCAATTTGAAATATTTTTGTTACACAGAACAAAACAGGCGGAACCGACTAAAATACACGTTCGTGGGGAGTTCGTTTAACACAGGCTTTACGGTAGCTGTGTGAACTGTGGAAAAGTTTGAGCTTTAGCCTTGGGGAAATGTAAATCAAATTTTCATGTGTTTGAGGTCCAGTGTAGGCTGTGCAAAACAGTTTTTTTTAACTCGGAACAATGGGGATGAAAGCTTTGGAGACCCACATGCAGTGTGAAAAACACAAAGCGGCTGCAGAAACCTGTCGGAACCTGACATTTGTCAGTTCTGCTCCGTCGTGCCCACATCATTAAGCCTATTACAGAGCGCTGCTACATTCCAAACACCGGCGTCTGCATCAGCTTCAAGTTCAAGCACCACGACTCAGGGACGATTCTAGGATTTTCATTTAAGGGGGGTTTACTATTATACCCCAATGAGGGTATAATAGTCAAAAATGAATGAATGAATGAATGAATGAATAAATAAAGGTTTGACTAACAGGGTAGGATGGTAAACTTATTGCAGCATTCCACTGTATTGCATAGATGTGTATAACATTTGAATACTGAACATATGAGTCTCTCTCTCTCTCACACACACACACACACACACACACACACACATCCTCTGATCCTCGCTCTTCGACGCCACGGTCTGTGGATTGAAGAACATGCTGAAAGACGGGGAGGAGCCGAAGAGCCGCCGTTTTCAGATGCAATTTAAAGGGGACTGAGGCGATCACCAATTTGTGTACAGTTTATCGAGAATCGCCGAATTTTAGGGGGGCTGAGTAGAAATGTTAGGGAGGCTAAAGCTCCCCTAAAAATGGCCTAGCGATGCCCATGCCGCGACTTCCGCTCCGGCAGACATCAGAGTAACACTTGGCTTCATCGCAACACTTTTTTATTTTTTTCTCTCATTTATTTACTTTTTTTTCTAGGAATGTGCACTGCAGTTCGAATTTAAAAAAGTTACGTTCTGTTTCTATGGATGTACCAAATGTCAATTGGAGGTTTTTAGAAGTCCTGCAACAGGAGCATCATGAGAAGTTTGGTGGCACACAGCTAATTGTGGTGGGGAGCTGTGGCCTCCACGCCCTACACAATGCCTGCAAACATGGCTTCTCCATTTGGCACCTGGAGAAGGTTCTGAGGGCCTGGCACATACTCTTTCCAATGCACCAGCTAGGAGGGAGGATTTCACTGCTTTAACCGAATGCACAAAATTTCCACTTCCGTTCTGTGGACACAGGTGGCTTGAAAATCTACCAGTCTTGTAGAGAGCTTTGGCGGTCTGGCCATGTACATGGATGCAGTTAAGAAAAAGAAGATAGCAAATCCAGGAACGGAATCTTATGACACTCTTGAAGCTGCTGAAAAAGACCATCTTGGTCTTAAATTTCATTCTGCATGGTATTAAAAAGATCTTAAAAAGTCTTAAATCTAACTCTTAGAAACCTGCAGTTACCCTGTTTAAGGATTGTCCCCTGCTCTGAAGGTGGAGTCTCTAGACTTCAGCAGCACCTTTGCGGTCATCCACGGTTTCTGGTTGGAATGTGTGTTGATGGTCTTGGAGACGGTTATGTCATCAATACACTTGTCGATGTAGCCGGTCACTGATGCCGTGTTCTCCTCCAAGTTGATAGTCTCCATTGGTTGCAGCCTCCCTGAACATATTCCAGTCAGTGAACTCAAAACAGTCCTGAAGAGCAGAGGTGTCTCCTGCTGACCAGGTTTTCTACTGTTTCAGAACCGGTTTAGAGCGTCTGACCAGCGGTCTGTATGCTGGAATTAACATCACAGAGATGTGGTCCGAGTAGCCGAGGTGGGGGCGGGGCTCCACATGGGACGTGCCAGGAATGTTTGTGTAAACAAGATCCAGCGTGTTAAGTCCACATGTCCATAGAATTTAGAGAGTACTGATTTGAGACTTCTCCGGCGATAATAAACAGACCGTCGGGGTCAGCATTCTGCAGATCGCTAATAGCCCCATAGAGTTCACAGCAACATGGCAACAAACTTCACCTCACCTTCAGAGACATTTCTGAACACAGAAAATAATTACGTTTGAAATAGGTGAATGTGCCGTTATTATGTGTTTGTTATTGTTTACATTTATGAAATGGTCTATATATAATTGTTTCTTTTTCCTCTCTTGCAGCTGCAGTAATGAAATGCAGCAAAGACACAGCCGAGGAGACGATCAAACAACATGCTTCAGATCTCCTTAATCATGCAGCAGTGAGAGAGAGAGGGATTGGTGTTTATTTATTAATTGTTATTCACTGCAGTGTGAGGTAACTTTCAGTTTTCTCACACACACACACACACACACACACTTGCTGAACTGTTCATCAATACACTCCCTTTACAATTTTCCCACATTTCTTTTTAGACTGCTGCTACAACAATAAAACACAATGATCTGTTTTTTCTGTTAACTGTGTATTGTGTTTACATCCACATCACTTTATTCATTACAAAACTGTGTAGTGGTCAGTGCTGCGCTGTCCCTGGTCAGTTATTGTACTGTACTGTACTGTCTTGCACTGTTTACACACATGCACTTTATGTAGTACTGTGTAGGTCTGTGTAGTGAACTTAGTTCTGTGTTGTCTCCTGTAGTTGTGTGTTTTATGTAGCACCATGGTCCTGGAGGAACGTTGTTTCATGTTACTGTGTACTGCACCAGCTGTATGTGCTTCAAATGACAATAAAAGCTACTTGACTAAACACCAGTGACCTGGAGTCCCAGTTAATGACATCCCTTCATAACACACACTAATGATGTTTAACAGCCAGCTGTTTTTTCTTTTCCATACACAAATGATACGGTAACTACTATGTACTGTTTCATTGTGGACTCAATTGCAGAGTGAAACCCCAGAACTGCAGGACTTTTATTTTGAAAGAGGTCCGTAAGTGCTAGTTGCAGGCTTCACTTCTATAAGTTACTTTAGTGTACTTGCTTTCAGTTGGAGCTGAGCTCTGTACATAGATTTATTGTGTTGATGTTTTTTGTTTTGAAATTATATTTGCATCTTTTCCTTTGTGTTTATCAAAAATGGTTCTTATGTGATTAATATAAGGTTCAGACAGTGTGTGTGTGTGTGTGTGTGTGTGAAGTATTTTTCCTGAAATTGTTGGTTTTCATTGAGCTAGGTTAGGGAGCTCTGATAATTCTTTATTTTGTAGTTCACATGCTCGCAGTGTGTGTCTCGTGTGTGCAGCACGTTATAACTTTTCTATCCTACAATAGGAGTAATCTAATGGAACAGTCTATTTATTTACATCCGCCTTTCTGATACACCTGTACAGGTCAATAAACAAGCCAAGGTTGAGTTTGTACACTGGTATCAGGGGTCTTTATTATACACCCACACAAGGTTAAGGGCAGGGTTAGGTGCACTACAGGTGCTGCAGGTCCAGATAGAACTCTGATTATTTATTAATATATTAAAATGGCAATAAACTTTCACAACTCATTCAAAGGGTCTTCACTTTCATATATATATATATATATATATATATATATATATATATATATATATATATATATATATATATATATATTGTGTGTGTGTGTGTGTATTTACAGATCATGTTTTCTTTTTTCTTCTCAAATTCAAATTTTATTTCTCACATACATGACCATAAACAGTATAACAGTCAATAAACTTGTTTTTATATTGCATACAAACTAAGCTTAACTTCCTTGGTGCATGTCCTAGCACTAAACAAACATACTAGTCTTTACTTCCTCTCAATAATGCTAGTTTCATCTTGCATCTTATCCTGTTTGAACCATTAGACCATTCTTTAAAAAATATATTTCTTCATTTTTACATTTTTAATAATGTTCTGCATTAACAGGATGTAAGCTTTATTGGACATTACACACATTTCACCTCATGAGGAGGTTTACAGGCTTTAACTAAACAAAACCATTCAGAACAGTGAGGGTGTCTACAAGATGCTGAACAGGACATTAAAATGAAATGAAATCAATATTATTTTAAAATCCACACAAAACCATAAAAAAATTAAAAAAAAGAATTATAAAATAATATTTTCAGTAAATATATCCTCTTTTTATAGACGAACTTTGTTCACTCCTCTATGACTGCATTCTCAATTCTGTCTTCATCAGTGTGAGCTGTTAAAGAAATTTAAAAAGTCATTTCTTTCATTTCCAAGTTTATTCCAGGTTTTTATACCAGAAAAGAAACCAAACTGCGTTTCATATTGTCCTAAACACAGTTTTAATGATTTTTTTATAATTATTATTTTAGAACAAGTGTGGATTTTTGTAATTAAAATGACAATATTGAGACAAAAGCTTTCTAAAATGTTTTTTTTTTTTTTTTTCACACTAAAGTCATGATGCTCATTAAGTGAAGTGTCGAGACGTACTGAAAGAGTTCTTACTTCGAGCTCTGTAACAGATGAGCAGCAGAATGATGGTCACCAGCAGATACGGAGAGACCGTCACCACACTACAGATCAGCATGAGCACTGAGAATGGAGCTTCTACACCTGATGGACCTGAAGCAGAATAAAATGATAATCACGTTTTATTCATGCTGAACTGTATGTTTTTGCTCAATCTGCAGTACAAATAAATTCATGTATTCCAAAATTTGGTATGAAATGAAAACTTATTTGTACAGAAAATAAACAGCTCTGAAAATAATTTGCACAAATTTCCAACAGTTTCTAAATGAAATGAAAAATTATTATTAAGATCACAGCATGAGGCAGGTTTTGTACCATTTCATGTTTTTTAATTACACTAAATTAGACACTTTGTTTTTAACCTTTAACACTTTATAACAATTTGTGGAGATTCTATTCAATATATTATGTTTAGACTGTAATGAAGTGAAGATAATCTCTTGCATGTCTCTGGTTTCAGATTTACTGTATACTGTGTATTTTTGTATTCTTTTAACAAAGATTAAGTAATAAAACACTAATACTGTTGTAGAAAAATACTGAGTGATGTGCCTGTGTTAAAAAGCTGAGTTACTGTTTCCACCCTGAAGTACAGATTATTTTCCTATAACAGCATGTGCCAATGATTACAATACAATTCATTAAGAAATGACAAGAAGTGTATAGAATGTCTACAAAACAAGTTAGTTCCTGTTCTTGTCACATTATGGGGCTAGAGGCAGATACAAGTGTAGAAGTTCATTTATTTACACAGAAAAAAAGAAACTATAAAACTGTGACACAGAAATGAATAAAAAACAAACTCTAGCTCAAGGCTGAGACAGAATAAACACACAGGGACAACAACAGTTGCAACACAAAGACATTGTGAAACAAATGGGCTTAAATACACAGACAAATCAAGAGCAAAACTGAAAACATGTGAGTATAATCCAGACACATTAGAACACCAATGACAGGACAGAGACGGAGACAAGACATGAATCAGGGCTTAAGACTCCCCAGGATCCTACGCCAGGACACTGTTTGTGGACTTCAGCTCTGCCTTTAATACGATTGTCCCAGCTCTACTTAGAGACAAGCTCTCCCAGCTGAATGTGCCTGACTCCATGTGCAGTTGGAGCATGGACTTCCTGACAGAGAGACAGCAGTATGTGAGGCTGGGAAAGCATGTCTCTGACTGCTGGAACATCAGCACTGGATCCCCTCAAGGCTGTGTCCTTTCTCCTCTGCTATTCTCCCTGTATACCAACGGCTGCACATCTGGTCACCAGTCTGTCAAACTCCTGACGTTTGCTGATGACACCACCCTCATCTGCCTCATAACTGATGGGGATGAGTCTGCCTACAGGAGTGAGATGGATCATCTGGTGTCATGGTGCAGCATGAACAACCTGGAGCTCAACTCTCTCAAGACAGTGGAGATGATAGTGGATTTTAGGAAGGACCCAGCCCCCCTCCCCCCCTCATCCTTTATGACTCTCTGGTGACATCTGCCGAGTCCTTTCCGCTTTCTGGGCACCACCATCAACCAGGAGCTCAAGTGGGAGAAGAACATCAGCTCCCTCACTAAGAAGGCTCAGCAGAGGATGTATTTCCTGCAGCAGCTGAAGAAGTTTCTCCTCCCTGAGAAGATGCTGGTGAACTTCTACACTGCCATCATCAAATCTATCCTCATATCCTCCATCACAGTCTGGTTTGCTGCAGCTACAGCCAGGGACAAGGCCAAGCTGCAGCGTGTCTCTGCTGAGAAGGTGATCGGCTGCAGTCTTCCATCTCTCCAGGAGCTGTACCTCTCCAGGTCCCAGAGATGTGCAGCCAAGATTGCAGCCGACCCCTCTCATCCCGGAAACGAACTTTTTCAGTCCCTCCTCTCTGGCAAGAGGCTCTAGTCCATCAGGACCAGGACCTCACGCCACAAGAACAGTTTCTTCCCCACTGCAGTCAGCCTGCTGAACAGTGCCTCACTTACCCCCAGATGACCCCCCCCCCAACCCGGACACTCATTCTAAATTGCACTACTGTTCATTCAAACTCACACTTTTGTACACAATATTTATCTCATTCTACATTGTGTACATACCTCACATCTGTATATATGTTATATGTCACTTTCACTTTTTACATTTTTCTGTTGCACTAATTTTCATACAAGTCACCTTATACAGTATTTATTTAAATTATTTACCTGTGTATATGTTTGCACCTGACACCAAGACAAATTCCTAATACTGTAAAGTGTTCCTTGCTGACCCTTTGCTGTACCTGGCAATAAAACTTTTTCTGATTCTGATTCTGAGAACAAAAAGAAAAAAAAAAGTAACGAATAACACAACAGGAACTGTTCAAATATAATATGCGTCCCTAATGTCTGTGACATTTCTCGGTCACAGTTTTCTCACCAAGCTCAATTCTTAATCACTTTTTGAATAAGTAAATAAAAATCATGTAGTTTGTCATGTTACAGTAAAACCACAAAATATAAACTCCTCTGTCCTGAAGACTTTTACGTGTCAGAATACATAACGTTATAGAGTGTGTGTATGTGATCAGTCTCAAATGACCAATATTTTTAAACATATGTATTTGAAGATCATTTTGAACACTGCAGAATAACAAGAAATTACAAAATAATTAAGCAAAATTTATTTCTTTCTCCATCTAGCAAAGCCGTGGTGAAAAGAGGAAAAATCTTTTTTATTCAGGGATTATTTCCCCAGCAGTGTTAGTGTGAACAGACATCAGTCAAGTGAGGAGAAGATAATGAGACTCGTATTTAAATGCTGTGAGGGATTTCTACCTCAGGTGATGAGACAGAGACTGATGTGGATGATGCTGATCATCAAAATCTCTCAAAATTACAGAATTCTCAGATAGAAAAGATTAGAATAGATTTCAATGCCTCAAATTAATAGTAATCCTTAAAAGTTTGTTTTTAATGTAAACACCACATCCACTGTGGGCTATAATCTTTATAGGACTGGAGAATATCATTACATATCAATACCATAGACATATTTTTTCCAGTCTCCGTTATTAAAATGCACAATATAATTGTACACAGTTTTTACAATTAACTGAAATGAAAAATTATAATTAAGATTAAAGCATGGGGCAGGTTTTTTTGCATGAGGTTTTATGTTTTTAATTACAGTAAATTTGTCAAACCCTATAAACTTTATAATAGATACTGGAGATAAAGAAGTTATTGTTCTATTCTATGTAGTATGTTGGGTTTATGTTGTGACTATTGTGAAGTGAAGAAAAGTTCTTACATTTCTCACACACTGGAGACTTCTGATTTTGAATGTACTGGATACTGTGTTTTTTCCCTTCTTTTAACAAAGTTTAAGTAATAAAATTCTCAGACTAAAACTGTTAGACAGTCACTGTGTAATAAAATACTGAGTGATGTGGTGGTGTTAAAAAGCTGAATTACTGTTTTCAGCCTGAAGTACAGATTATTTTCCTATAACAGCATGTGTCGATGATTACAATTTCTTTTACTAATGACTCACACACTGTATTTTCTCATCCATTTAGTTACATTTACTGCTGTGGAATGTCTGAAAAATAAGTTAGCTCCTGCTCTTGTCAGATTATGGGGCTGGAGGCAGCAGAAAGAAACTATTAAACTGTGACACAGAAATGAATCAAAAACAAACACTAGATCAGGGCTGAAGCAGAATAAACACACAGGGGTAACAATTGCAAGAGTTGCAAGACAAAGACATGGTGAAACAAAGGGGCTTAAATACACAGACAAATCAAGCGTGAGTATAACCCAGACGCATTAGTGCAACAACCAATGACAGGACAGGGGCAGAGACAAGATATGAATCAGAACAAAACCCCTCATGGTAACGTAAAGAAAACACAACAGAAACAGTTCATAATATATGTGCCGTGTTGTCTTCTGGTGGTCTGGTGGGGACGTGTCCCGAATATGTGTGACTGTTGTTACTTACATTAAAAGTCATTTTCACACCAGTCACTCTTTTTACTGATGTTTTCTCACCAAGCCCTATTTTTAATCGCCCTTTTAATTAATAAATATAAAAAATGTAGCTTGTTATTTTACATTAAAACTACCTGAACCACCTGTCCCGAAGATTTGTACATGTCAGAACACGTTATAGTGTATGTGTGTTGTTGTATTTTAATAATTTCAAAATTATTTTGTACATTTCAGAATACCAATAAATTACTACATAGTTAAGCAACAATTTTTTCTTACCCCTTCTAACAAACCCGTGATGAAAAGAGGAGAAAATCATGACATACCTCTCACTGTAATCTTGACAGGATCACTGAGCTCTGTGTAGTAGGCATAGTTGTAGTAGTTACCATTATAGTAGTAGTAGTTTCTCCTGTGTGCTTCACACAGGTACTCTGTTTCTCCTGCATTATCGACTGTCACTTTAAGTGTGTTCTCTTGTTCACTGTTCAGATTCTGTAACAGCTGATTATTTTTGTACCAGTGAAACCCCCATCCAGTCTCCTGCTGCAGCTCACAGCTCAGAGTGACGGTGTCTCCAGTGTAGACGGAGCTCTGAGGATTCACTCTCACAGTCGGTTTGGGTTTTCCTGTTGGTATGAAATGATGAAGGAGTCAGAGCTGCTTTTCACTTACAGTAGATTCACTGTGTCTAACAGATGCTTTGTGTCTAAAACAAACATTTATATTTAACATTTGATACAAGATGTTACAGCTGTCAGATAACGGTGATCAAAATGTTTGCGATGTTCCTGTGCATCACTTCCTCATTAAAAAAGGAAGGAGTGCTCACACATTTTATACAGATGACAGCATATTCGGTTATAAAATATTTAAATGACTGGATACAAAGACATTACTAACTAGAAATATAGCCAAGAGAACAGAGGTGAATCATGGATTATCTCCCCAGCAGTGTTAGTGTGAACAGACATCAGTCAAGTGAAGAGAATATAATGTGGCTTGTATTTAAATGCTGTGAGGGATTTCTAACTGAGGTGATGAGACAGAGACCGATGTGGATGATGATCAAAATCAAAATCTCTCAAAGTTACAGAATTCTCAGATAAAACCACACTGTAAAAAAAAATCCTAATTTTACAGAATATAACTAATTTTTTTACAATAGTTTCCCGTTATTTAAAATTATATTTAAAAACCAGTAAAATGACCAATATTATCTTTAAATTAACAAATTGACTGCAATTTTAAGGATTATACCATTAATGAAAAATAAAAATAAAACAGTAATGCTCATTTTTTTTTTACAAAAAAATACTGTATTATTTTAACTGTATTTTTTCTGTTATCTTAAATTACATAGCAATTTACGTAAAATTACAGTAATAAATTGTAATTAAACAGGTAGCTTATTATATTAAATGTTTATGCCCATAATAACATTTTAACATTTCCTGCCTTCATTTTACAGTAAAACTCATTTGTATGTGTATGTGTGGTATGTGTATTTCTACATTCAAACTCTGTAATTCTAAAAAGAAATTTAGTTAACTTTTGTCATTCCACCAACGCATGTTTTTTTTAAAAACTGCAATGATCTCCAGACTGACACTCCCAGGCATGTTGTTCCTCTGGCCACACCTATTTAGTGATGTCACAATAAGTAAATGCATATACACACTAATGAATCTGACAAAAGTAAAATAGGTATAGGTAACGCCAGAGATTAGAGCAAATTTTTTATTTCCTTATTAGAATACAGTACAACACAAATGATAGAAACAAATGGGTTTTTCTTTTCTTTAATAGAAAAGGGTAAATTGCAAAATAAAGTTTTTATATCAAAACCATGATAGAAAGCAAACAAAACAAAACATCAAAACAAAAACAGCTCTCACTAGGTGCGTTTACATGGACACTTTAATCAGATCGGACTGAATTCAATCAGACTGACGAATCCGATCGCAGTGTTTACATGAACGCGGTATAAAGTAATCAGATTGTTATGCGCATTTACGTGACACATGATCAGAATCGGATTAGATCTTTTGACATGCGCACAGTCCACGAAAACATCCGTACGTCATACGTCATTCGTATCAACGTCCGTACGTCATACGTCATTGCACATGCGCAGAACTTTCCAAGAACATATTCCATCTGATTAAGTGTTGACATGTCCTCTCGATCGGACTAAAAATAGTTTAAACCACCCCTTACCATCCGATTGAAATTTTAATCGGAGGTGGCAAATTCCATCCGATTGACGTGTTTACATGACACTTTTTTAATCTGATTGTGCTTCTAGTCCTGTTACGATCGGATTACAAGTGTCCATGTAAACGCACCTACTGTCCATAACATGTACAATACATGTCACACAGGGACTTGAGAAGGCTCAAGGGATACTCTCTTCTGAAATCTTTCAAACAACAGGTATCTATAAGGAGTACAAGAAAGAAGACAATGATTCTTCAAATGTATTTTGAAAATGAATTTTTGAAATGTGATTTCTTGCCTCCACATAAACTGGAGTTATTTTCAAGTATTTTTCACCATTTTATCAATTCCAATACATGATTTAATAGTGGTTATGCCTGAAAGTGTTCCACTCACAGTAAGATGATTCTATACTCAACCAATCTTGAGTTTTCTCCATGTTCTCCAATTTCTCTAATTTCTTTTTAGTCACTCCATGTAGATGAACATTAATTGTAACTGGCCCAACAGTAACAATAAGTAGTGGACAACTGAAATAATTGCCTTCACCTGGTCTTTATATAAACTTCCACACACATCAGTAATTCAATTTTCACAGTTCAATCAGAATTCTATTTCAGGCTCTAAAATGCCAAGCAAAGCTCCAGGTACCACTGAGTTTGAGGCAACCACTTGAATGGCAGTCATTCAAACCCCTCTACATTTGCAGAAAAATGAATACAGTGAGGGAAAAAATTATTTGATTCTCTGCTGATTTTGTACGTTTGAATGAAAGAAATGATCAGTCTGCAATTGTAATGGTAGGTTTATCTGAACAGTGAGAAACAGAATAACAAAGAAAATCCAGAAAAACACATTTCAAAAAAGTTCTACATTGATTTGCATTTTATTGAGTGAAATAAGTATTTGACCCCTTTGCAAAACATGACTTAGTACTTGGTGGCAAACCCTTGTTGGCAATCACAGACGTCAGACAATTCTTGTAGTTGGCCACCAGGTTTGCACACATCTCACATGTCAAGGAATTTGGGCCCACTCCTCTTTGCATCCACGACCCATTTTCAATGCCCTGGCTGAGGGAAGGAGGTTCTCACTCAAGATTTGACGGTACATGGCTCCATCCATCGTCCCTTTGATGCGGTGCGGTTGTCCTGTCCCCTTAGCAGAAAAACACCCCCAAAGCATAATGTTTCCACCTCCATGTTTCCATGAGGTGAGATGCATGGAGCCCCAGACCGAGGAAGATTGACAGTCCTTTTGTGTTTCTTCCATTTGGGAATAATCGCACCAACTGTTGTCACCTTCTCACCAAGCTGCTTGGCGATGGTCTTGTAGCTCATTCCAGCCTTGTGTAGGTCTACAATCTTGTCCCTGACATTCATGGACAGCTCTTTGGTTTTGGCCATGATGGAGAGTTTGGAATCTGATTGATTGCTTCCTTCTGTGGACAGGTGTCTTTCATACAGTTAACAAGCTAAAATTAAGAGCACTCCTAAAATTAAGAGAGTGCTCCTACTGTAATCTCAGATCCTTACCTGTATAAAAGACACCTTCTAACCAGTGAAATCAACACCTTCTCTTATCTGACACATTCAGTTCAGTTTATTCAGAAAATATAAAAAAAAATTCCTCTTGTTACTGGGAGATACAAGGTTCTGTACTAAACATTGGCGAAAACATAACGTCAACTTGGATTGTGTGCCTTGATAACCAATTACATTACAACCTTGACATAATTGAATTTCAAAATTCAGTTGTGCGATGGTCAGTCACTGTTTATGGATACCATTTGAATGAAAACTGCCATTATTAGTTTTTCAATTCATCCTGGGGGCTTTGAAGAACTGTTTGTGAAAAATTCTTGAAGATCTTGTATCGAGATTTCTTGTATCTTGTACATGCATCATGTATTATGTTTTAGCTGAAAATGTTTCACAGATATCCTAAAGCTTATATTTTATGATATTTTTTTTAATCAGTACAGTGAATAATAAATGTTAAATAAATTTCATGTTCATTGGTACTGTAATTTTTAAACTGAATTTATTTGTCTTTAAAAATAAAACTGTTTAATTTACAATTTTGAGCATGTCTTGACATTTTATTGAAGTTTTATTGAAGATGTTGATTCTTAATAATAAAAGAAAAAAATTATTAAAATTACAGTGTTTCTCTGCAAAATATTTAATACTGTCACTTTATTGAAGGTAGTGGTTCATAATAATAAAGGAAACATCCATAAAATTACAGTGTTTTTCTGTAAAATATTTAATACTGTCACTTTACTGAAGGTAGTGGATCATAATAATAAAGGAAACATCTGTAAAATTACAGTGTTTTTCTGTAAAATATTTAATAAAAATGTATGTAAAATGATGGTTTTTGCAATTTATTTGAATGAACGTATTTTACTTTAATTTTACGGTTTTTGTTTGGCAGCCGCTGCTGCCAGTGATTTGACCATTTTTTTACGAGATTTGTTTTTACAGTGCATATAATTCTGATGCCTCAAATTATCTTCTAATAAATCAGATAATGACAGAACTAACACATGGTGAGATTTACTGCCTTCTTTCTTAGGTCCTGTCCACTCGAACGCGGGTATTTTTAAAACCACAGCTTTTTTATGCGGATCGGCCATCAGGTCACTGAAACCGAACATTTCTGAAAACTCCTGGTAGGGTGAAGTTTTTCAAAAACTCCAGTTTCAGCGTTATCATGTAGACAGCAAAACCAGAGATTTTTGGCTTGTGAACAGGGTTGCCAGATTGGACTGAAGATTTCCAGCCCAACTACAGCTTAAAACCTGCCCATTTCAAAAAATACCAGCCCAGAATGTACACTGTTATCACTAATACAATAACAAACAGTTATAACAGTTAATAACTTTGTGATATCGGCTTAACGAGTACAACGATTACAGCAACGACTCTCCTGAACCTTACTGGCTAAACTGAAACATATAATTAAAACGTCCAACATGGGACATTCTAAAACGCTTAACGTGGCTTAATGCATTAAAACAGTGTTGTAAACACACCAAACTCGGTGAACACATTACTAATAAACTATACTATGTACAGACAAGCATATGAGCCCAGATTATATTTCTGTTATATGGAAAAGGCTTAATGTGGCAACTGACTCGGGTTTAATATACTTCCATTTCTGAAACGGAAAACCCAGAGTTTCCCACATTTCAGGGTTTCCTTTAGAAACATTAAGAGCAATCCATTTTTTTCTCAAGTAAAAATGACAGTAATTACAGTACTTAGTTATTAGTTATTAGTTATTCTGGACTCATAAGCGTTTTCCTTATAACGGTTTTCTATGGGAGGAAAACACTTAATGCGTAATTAAATGCATTGGGTTCTTATTCTGGGCTCATGTGCTTGTCTGTACATAGTATAGTTTATTAATAATGTGTTCACCGAGTTTGGTGTGTTTACAACACTGTTTTAAAGCATTAAGCCACGTTAAGCCTATTCCATATAACAGTTTTCTATGGGAGCAAAACACTTAATGCGTAATTAAATGCATTGGGTTCTTATTCTGGGCTCATATGTTTGTATGTACATAGTATAGTTTATTAATAATGTGTTCACCAAGTTTGGTGTGTTTACAACACTGTGTTAATGCATTAAGCCACGTTAAGCGTTTTTCATGTTAAGCGTTTTAGAATGTCCCATCAACATTACATATGTGGCAGGAGGGGCAATTTCCCCTATGGTTAATTGTTTGGTGTTTTAGCCAATCAGCGGTGCTTGGTAGCATATAGAAAAACGGAAGCATGCGGGCCACCTGGGATACGTCATTTGTACTAGACGTTACGTCGTTAACACGCTGTTGTCGTAGGAACCGAATGTGGATACCGGTGTCGGTAAGATAAAAGCAATGCTTGTTTCGTACAAGTATATATATTTTCAGTTATAAGATGTGCATCATTAATACCGTTTTTAATGTATGTTTTAGAGACTGTGAGGTCCGAGTGTGCTTTCAGTTTCGATTGCTATTGCCAGCCTTATCCTTCACTTCACTTATTATTATGACAATTGTGACCCTTTGTGTTCTACTGATGAAGAAATGAATGTAATCGTATTTATTTAATGCTGTTTTATTAAAGAATTGTCAATAAACAACTTATTGTTGAATTGTGGCCAATATCTCTGACCAATATCAGCGATTCGATCCTGTGCATTGCTAATTCCTTCACTGTAAATCACCTACACCTAATGTTGTCTTTACTTAAACAATCAAGTGATAATGACTAAACATTACTTAAAATTTTGCATTTTGCCCCGGTCACTCAAAAATATGAGTTAATGTAACTTATTTACCTTCAAAATGCATAAACTTAAGATTCCAAGTGTTGTGAGCTCAAGATTATGATTACTCATTTGAAAAAAATAGGTCATTTTCAGAAGTGTTGTCTTCTTGACTGTAAAATTCTAATACTTGTGAAGTCTTTAAGTGCAAAAACTTTTTTTTTTTTTAGCAGAAAACAAATGGCTTCCATTACACACTAAAAAATGCTGGGTTATTTTTTCTACCCAAACGCTGAGTTGCCTCTGCTGGGTCATTTTTCTGGGTTATTTACAGAGAATTGGGTACTTTTTGTGTAACCCAGCCGCTGGGTTTGGGTTGGGTTAGCTAGTGACTGCTGACACATCACAGACAAGACCGCCCCAAAGTTCAGCGGTGTATTCAACGGCTGTGTCAACTTCGTGTCTTCTCTTTTGGGGTCCCACACTGCTGATGACTGTTCATCCCCCTCGTGCATTTAAGCGAAAATAACGTTAAATACAAGGTCTGTATACACATTTTCAACCACTTAAGTCACATATGACTGAAAAATTATCATTGTGTTTGTAACATTTATTACTATTACCGTGTTAACGTTACACTCGACCTTTCAGCCTGGTCTGAGCTATATAGCTTGATAGTTTAGCTGACCCTAGCTGACAATAGCTATTAACGTTACCCTCTCCCCATTTACTCCGTGGTCAAAATTCTCCCGCATTTCTCCCGAGTTATGACAATATTTCACACCTTTCCCCCTTTGGCAAGTATGCAAATATGTTGCCAGTAACTGCTGCATCTAAGCTAACCAGATAGCCCTCTTTAATCAAAGTTGCTTGTGACTCAGGCTAAATTAACTATCTGTCAACACGCCAGGAAAAAGTACCGCAGACGTTTTCATTGTACAGATAACTACTAGATGGAAGGATTGATATTTGGGTGATTGTAATGTGCCAGTATGACACCAGCTATGACGATGCATTTCCTTGGTAATTAGCTTAAAATCAACGCAGACCACAAGATCAACTAGTCTGACTTTTTAAAAAATTTTCCTAAAAGCCATGCGTATCTTGATATTTTATTTTTGGTATGTATAGCTGTCTCCATGTTTTTGTTTCAGGTTACCTATACCCTGTCTTAATGGACAGCTTTGTCAGAGGGAAATTAACAGAATGGCAACTTCCTGACCTGATAGATAGCTTTACAGGTAAGCAAGTGTTTTTTATTTTTCAGTCAAGTAGTGTACCCTTTGTCTTTTTGTAATGTACCCTTCATTCACAGCATGTTGAGTCTACATAGCAACATATTGGCTACCTGAACACTGCCAGAATTTGATAGTGACAACCCATTTATAAATAAGATTGAATTTGCATATAGGCTACCTTCTGGTTGTCACATTTACCTTACTTTTAAAGACATATTAAAGATGTGTCATGAAACTAGATCATTTATTTTATGCCTTATTTAAAATAGGAGAAAATGCATGCTGATACTCTTAAATTCCAAGTCACAGTGGAACCAGAGTGAATGGAAAATAACCACAGATGGGAAGAAGTCTGCAGTAGTCATATTGTTTAGTCACAGATGTTGTATGTGGAGATGAAGGACTCGTACCTCTCTCAAAGATCCATATCAGCAACGTCATAATTTGCTCAAACAGGTTTGATAAATCATGGCCATAAATCATGATAAACCATGATCTTTGAAGGATTATGTGGTTTACAATTATCAGACTCTTTGTTAACAGCCAATGAAAACAGACATTTGTTTTGCAGAACAACAGAGTTGGAAAATAAAAATCAACCTGAATGTCTTTTCATTTTTTTTTTCATGCAAACTACTACTTTTGTATTCCCACAGGTTCATTATAACATAATTGTGTAGGTCTTGAAACCACTTCTCGCATGACTTCCAACAGCGCTGTCTTTGACTCATCTTGTGTTTTTCTATATATGTTTACAGACCTACCTCCGAAACAAAAAAGGCCTTGGCTTCATCTTTGGTTCAGGCTTTTCCCTGCTTGAAAGACACATCAGGCAGTGGTTGTGTGAGTACGTTTTGAAAAACTTTATAGAGGAATTGATGCAAACTAAAAATGTTTATGTGTATATAATGGAAATTAATCATTTATAACAATCTTATATTAGTATGGCAGCAATTGACTTTGTTTTCCATCCATTTTAGATTGCACAGGACTTTCTTGCTTTGCATGGAGAGGCTGCACCAAAACCTTTTGAAACATGACTGCCTATATATGCAGACAAGATCCTTCACCTGTTGAGATGGGAAAAGAAACTGCAATTTCCTGTACAAGAAATGACACTGGGTAAAATTGTTTTTTGTTTTTTTTTCTTTTTTATACATCACACTTTGCAAATATCACTTTTAGAATATATTTTATATTTGGCTACTAAATGCCAAAACTCAGATATGCCAATCCACATCATGTTGATAACTTGTGTTCCTACAGATGCCAAGGGGGATCTTGCACTGAAACTGCTACCTGAGTTGCTTCCACCTACAGTTTACAAAGTTGGCCGAAAAGTTTTCCGGCACAGCATTGAGGAGTCCTGGTTGGCCTTCATTGACCATAGGCCTGTAAGTAAGATGCTGGATATTTAAAAGCAAATGTTATTCATTTTAAGACTTAACATGGTATTCCTGGGCTTCAAAATAGTTCAGTAAATACATCATGATCATACATCACTAAATTTAAGGGGTTCAGTACAGTGTTGTTGCCTTCAAGTGGGCATAAAAAAATTGTTTGAGGTCATGCATAGAACAGTGGGAGTAGCTATTCCTCACTGTTTACATGTCAGCTTGACCGTTTTTTCATGTTGTTAGCATTAAATCCCATCAATTTATCAAGAATAAGGCATGAAAGTGAAATTTAATAATACACAGTATATCTTGGAGAGATAGACTCCAGAAAGACTCAACAAGGTGCTTTGTTAAAATGTGATTTTTATGTAGTGGCATTGTCCAATGTCTAATTATGTCCTGTCTGTTAATTTGTTTTATGTCTGCCTGAATTGTGATCAGATCTCAATTAAGTAGGACCAATGGCACCTGACGTCAAAAGCAATTGTAATCTATTGTGGAAGGATAAATTCCCACAAATATGAGTTGACTGTTCACATTGCATTTACACATGGCTGTAGTGCCAGTGACAGTCAGTCAGCGCGAGCCCACGACCAGACCACCTTCACATGTCGTGATGTCCATAGATCCATGGACATTGTACTGTGTGCTTGCTCCTCCAAGCCATAATCTGCGCCTGGATTTACACTCATAAATTGGTGCAGATAATCCTTAGTGCTTGTGAGTAATAGTATAGTAATGATATCGCTGTTGAACTTGTTTTGAATTATCTGCTCTTGTGCTTTTGAAAAATAAATATTTTTTCTATGATTTGTACAATTAATAGGGTGTTGTTTATTGCATATATGTATGGTGTGCAAAAAATAGACCAGTATATCAAAGTAATTTAACTGTTTAATAGACAAGGGTAGTGAAAGATAGGTAGTTTTGTACAGATTTACTGTTAAACATGAAAATAATAACAACCTATTTGTGAGGTAGAATTAACCCAGCATTCCAGTTAATATGGATCAACATCTGGATCGAACATTTGACAAATTTATGTGGTAGAATTAACCCAGCATTATAGTTAAATATGACCTAGCATTTGGATTGAATATTTAACCCATCTTGCTGGGTTAAACAAATAACCCATTTTGCTGTGTTAAATTAACCCAGCATGTAGTTGGTCCAATATTTACCCAGCAGCTCAGTAACCCAACTCAAAATAACCCAGTATTTTTTAGTGTGTACAGTTATTGACTATAATGAGAATAAATTCACTGGGGATAAACTTTTCAAAGTTGATAATAAATGGATTTTTAATACATATATTGTGTATTGCCAACAAGCGTGTAATGTCTACTATCAGGGGCAATTTTAATTATTTCAGAGCAACCGCTGAATAAACTACAGCTTGTTTGTATGGGTCAATGACCACACTTTCAGTTTTACAGGTTTACTTACAACCGCTCACTCTGTTCTTCCTGTAACGTGATTGCCATGCAAAGAGTTATAAATAGCAACAAAAGACAACTAATGCTCTGATTGGTGGATTTCAAAATTGGTTTTGGCCTCTACTGTTGCTGACACCACAGTTCAAGACGCAAGTTTTTCTTCGTGTCCTATGTTTGGTAAGTGAAATTATGTAGATATAAAGTTATTTTGTGTGATTATTGAAATATGAGGGTGAAGAGTGAAATATGTTTATTTAAATCCCTGTGGTACGCTTCTATAATAAATGACAATGCAGCCATAATTAAAATATTTCCCGGTCAAACTTTTACAGCGTAGCTATCAAGTAACGATATTTTATTGATGGTTTTGTGATGGTATGATAACTGAGATATCAAATGATTCTGTATTTGATTCATAATACTGAAACATATTAGTTAATACACTTAATCATCGTGCAATCGTGTATTTCGGCGGGAAAGAACATGGCAGCCACTTCCGAGACTAGTTAATTTCTGTCCGGTCAACTTGTTTCTTATTTTACCTATAAGATATACATATCTGATGAAGTCGCCTAATCGTTTTTCTGTGCGAGAGACAACATAACAGCTACTGCTTAACGTTACACCATGTGGGTTTTTTTTCCCTGGGAAACGTTGTCAGTGTTGCCATTAATTAACAAGATTTTCATGATAATGTTCTCAAGGCTGATTGGCTTCATATTAATTCTAGGCCAATCATGAACAGAACATTGCTACTTTAGCTGAGGCGAATTAGGCTAGTGATGTTTTGTAGATGGTGAAATTACAGTCCATCTTCACATTGGTCACCAGTATTAGCTACAAAGTGATTTACTTTTTTATATGTATATTTTTATATTATATTTTTTATTTTACACGGACTGTTAAACTTACTATTTTCAACTTTTTCTGTTACAGGTGAACGTTAGACAAGGACATGTGGAAATGTAAGTATTGCATTTTTAACTCTGCAAAAAGAGGGGAACTTCTCAGACATTATTGTTTGAAACATGGTGAAAACTGTACCTTTTCCATGCCTACACAGTGACTGTCTTGAGTTGTACATTCAACTCCATTAGTAGTTTAAAAGTTCATCTGTCAAAAATTCATACAAAAACACAATTGGGACATGATCAGGAAATAGCACCACTTACATTTACTTGTCAGAATTGTGAATTTTCTGAGCCTGGCACAGTAGTAGATTTTCTGAAGCATTTGTGCTGTAGACATTTTGAGTAAAAATCAAAAGATACAGTGTCCCTACAAACACTGCAAGTTTCAAAGCAGCGTTTATGCAACTTTTAATTCACACATAAATAAGAAACATAGTGGACATGACTGGAGACATGACAGAATATTTATTTTTGGGTGAACTATCCCTTTAAAAGTATTTCATTTTGTCAACATTTCATATATTTCTTATTTTCATATCAGTAATCTGTTATGCATGATAGATAATCTTAATTTAAACCATTCTCATAACAGTGCTTCAAATATATTGAACTATAGTTATTTGTTCTGGCATTAATGGAATTTCATGTTTCCCTTTAAAGTCAGCCCAGTCAATTGAAGTCCGAACCCTCGTGCTTTGAGGACTGCCTATCATGCTCGGAGATGATGACTCTGCCTTCTTCAAGTCATGTTTAGTAAGCGCATCTGTTCTTAAAAGGGATAGTTCACCCAAAAATTATAATTATCCCATGATTTAGTCACATCCAGGAACTTCGTCTCCTCGCACGTCCTTGCCCACTGCTGCATTCCTAGACGAAGAAGTCCGATGCACTACCACATTACCACCATTCAGGGAAAACCGCTGGGTCATGGATTGGTGCAGTGGATAACCCTGGAGCTAAAACTGTGTATCGTCTGCATGCATGAGGAGACGCTCTCCCTGTTAGTGTTAGCGGAGGCAAGAGTGGACATTGTCCTAGGTCGCCCATGGCTCGCACAACACCAACCCACCATCCGTTGGAGCAATGGGCAAATCGAGCAATGGAGCAATTACTGCATCACCTCTTGCCTCTGCGAGCTCCCGACCCCAACACCCAAACCTATCCTCCTGGGGTCGACAAATGTTGAGAGCCCCCCTACATGCGCCAAAGTGAACCTGCCAGCTGAATACCGGGATTACATGGATGTGTTCAGCAAAGCCCTAAGCTTCCACCACACCGGTCCTGGGATTGCGCAATCGATCTTCTGCCTGATGCCAAGATGCCCAAGGGGCACATTTACCCTCTGTCTGATGAATACATTAAAGAGGCACTTCACCAGGGGTTCATCCGTCCTTCTACCTCCCCAGCGGCGTCCAGTTTCTTCTTTGTTGCGAAAAAGGATTGCAGGCTTTGACCGTGTATCAATTACTGGAACTTGAATGCCCAGACGGTGAAATTCACCTACCCCTTACCTATGGTACCAGCCGCACTGGAAGAACTACGGGGAGCTCGCATCTTCCCTAGGTTGGATTTACGGAGCACGTCCATCTGATACGAATCCGACATGGAGATGAGTGGAAGACAGCATTTATAACACCATCCGGGCACTACCTGGTCATGCCCTATGGACTCACCAACCCGCCTGCCGTGTTCCAGAATTTCATGAATGAAATCTTCTGCAACATGCTCCACTGGTTTGTCATCGTGTATATCGATGATATTCTGATTTACTCCCCAAACAGGTACTCGAGCGTCTCCGGCATCACCACCTCTTTCCCAAACTAGAGAAGTGTGAGTTCCACCAGACCGTCGTTCAGTTTTTGGGCTATATTATCTCCCCGGCGGGTATCAGAATGGATCAGTCAAAAGTAGCGGTGGTGAGGGACTGGCCACAGCTGCGGACCATTAAAGAGCTACAGCGCTGCCTAGGGTTTGTGAATTTCTACCGTCGTTTCATCAAGAATTACAGCATGCACACTGCCCCTCTCACCGCACTGTTAGGTGGACAGCCCAAAACACTCACATGGACAAGCTCAGCAGTCGAAGCCTTCCAGAAGCTGAAAGCTGCCTTCTGCTCTGCTCCGACTCTACTACACCCCGATCATGATAAACCCTTCATGGTGGAAGTAAACGCCTTGGCGCTGGGGGTAGGAGCTGTGTTGTCCCAGCGAGGAGGTAAACCCCTTGCACTCCGTCCATGCACCTTTTATTCAAAAAAACTAACTCCGGCGGAGCAGAATTATGACATTGGTAATCACAAACTATTACCGATTAAGCTGGCATTAGAAGAATGGAGACACTGGTTGGAGGGGGCTTTCCATCCCTTTGAGGTAATCACAAACCATAAAAATCTCCAGTACCTCAAAGAAGCCAAACGCCTTAATCTGCGGCAAGTGCGCTGGGCGCTCTTCTTTACCAGGTTCTGGTTTATGGTCTCCTATCACCCCGGCAGTAAGAACACCAAAGCCGACGCACTTTCCCGGGTGTACTCACCAGACCCCCTTCCAGAAGAAAACGAGACAGTCCTTCCCACAGACCTATTCGTTTGTCCCATCATCTGGACACTGGACGAAGAAATTCGTGCTGCTACAGAGAATGAACCCGCTCTGCCAGGAGGTCCAGAGGGTAAGACGTACGTCCCAGCATCCCTCCTGGACGCTGTGCACTCCTCACCGGGCTCCGGCCATCCGGGCAGACAGCGTACCCTCTCACTCGTTCGAGGCAGGTATTGGTGGCCAAACATGATCAAGGACATGAATCAGTTTGTGAAGGGATGCTCCGTTTGTGCCGTCATCTCCATGCAAGCTCATTTCCCTCAAGGGCCTCAACAGGTCTTCAGGCACTTTGGCATTCCTGAGGACATCATATTGGACAGAGGGCCACAGTTCATCTCCAGGGTGTGGCAAGGGTTCCTGAAACAGCTAGGGGGTATCCGTTAGCTTATCCTTGGGCTACCACCCTCAGTCTAATGGCCAAACGGAGAGAAAAATCCAGGAAATCGGACACTATCTCTGTGCGTACTGCCGCAAACGCCAGCATGACTGGAACCAATACCTGCCCTGGGCCGAGTATATGCAAAACTCCCTCCGTCAAGAAACCACCGGGCTCACTCCCTTCCAATGCATACTCGCCTATCAACCACCTCTGTTCCCGTGGTCCGGCGAATCATCCGAAGTACCAGCCATCAACCACTGGTTCCGAGAGAGTGAGAGGGTGTGGATGTGAGAGGATGTGCTCCTTGCAAAACCAGGCAACGAGGGGTCATTTATGGAATTATACACCACTCTCATGCACGAGGCCAATAGGCTGGAAGGTCACTCATTGCAGGACATTTTCAAATTTACCTTTCCACATAAGATTGTCTGCAGTTTAGCTGAGGTCAGTACACTTAATCAGTCTCACAATGAATAGACTGAAGCAGCAGAATGCTGTGATGTTTAGCTTGACAGTGAAAGACCTGGGTGTTTAGACAGAAACTTGTCTTTCGAAAATCTTATCTTCTGTATTACAAAATCATTCTTCTTCCACCTTTAGAAATGCTGCCAAGCTAAGAAACATCTTATCTATGTGACAGAAAAGCTAGTTCATTCATTCATGACCTCCAGACAGGACTAAAGTAATGCATTAAAAGGTGGTTGTCCTGCATCTTCAATAAACAAGCTACAGTTCATCCAAAATTCAGCAGCATTTTCTCACCAGGTCAGGAAAATATGATGATATAATCCAAATTTTATCATCCCTGCACTGGCTACCTGTTAAGTTTAAAATAGATTACCAACTTGTTATTTACTTACAAGGCTCAAAATGGTTTACCTCCCATGTATCTAACTAATCTTCTGAAGTGCTACGATCCATCACACTCTTTAAGATCACAAAACTCTTGATTTCTGGCAGTTCCCAGGATACCAAAGTCCAGTAAAAGTGGTAGAGCATGTACAGTTGAAACCAGATATTTACATACACTTCAGAAAAAAACAAAAAAACTTTTTTTTCTTTACTGTCAAACATTAAATCAGAGTAACCTTTTTCTGTTTTAGATCAATAAATATTAACGTATTTTTTGCATTTGTTAAATGTCAGAATCGAGCGAGGGAGAATTTTTATGTATTTTTTTTATCACTTTCATCAAAGTCAGAAGTATACATACACTAAGTTTATTGTGTCTTTAAACAAAAAGAAAACTCCAGATGATTCCATTCTGAGCTTAAGAAGCTTCTGATAGGTTAATTGATTCCATTTGAGTTAATTGGTGGCACACCTGTGGATGCATATAAAGGCACACCTCAAACACAGAACCTCTTTCTTTGGCATCATGGAAAAATCAAGAGAAATCAACCAAGACATCAGGAAAAGAATTGTGGACCTCCACAAGTGTGGATCATCCTTAGGTGCAATTTCCAGATGCCTGAAGGTCCCATGTTCATCTGTTCAGACAATAATATGCAAGTATAAAAAACATGGGAATGTACAACCATCATACCGCTCAGGAAGGAGATGGATTCTGAGTCCCAGAGAGGAATGTGTTTTGGTGAGAAATGTGCGAATCAACCCCAGGACAACAGCAAAAGACCTTGTGAAGATGCTGGCTGAAACTGGTAAGACAGTGTCATTATCCACAGTAAAACGAGTCCTGTACCACCATGAGCTGAACGGTTACTCTGGGAGGAGAAAGCCATTACTTCAAAACCACCATAAAAAAGCCAGACTACAGTTTGCAACTACACATGGGGACAAAAATCTTAATTTCTGGAGACATGTCCTGTGGTCTGACGAAACAAAAATTTAACTGTTAGGCCATAATGATAAACAGTATATTTGGAGGAAAAGGGTGAAGCTTTGAAGCCTCAGAACACCATCCCAACTGTGAAGTATGGGGGTGGTAGTATAATGTTGTGGGGCTGCTTTGCTGCAGAAGGGACTGGTGCACTTCACAAAATAGATGGCATCATGAGAAAAGAAAATTAAGTGGATATATTGAAGCAACATCTGAAGACATCAGCTAGGAAGTTAAAGCTTGGGCGCAAATGGGTCTTCCAAATGGACAATGACCCCAAGCATACCTCCAAATTAGTTTGGAGTGGCTTAAGGACAACAAAGTCAAGGTATAGGAGTGGCCATCACAAAGCCCTGATCTCAATCCCATAGAAAATTTGTTGCCGGCACTGAAAAGGTGAGTGCAAGCAAGGAGGCCTACAAACCTGACCCAGTTACACCAGTTCTGTCAAGAGGAGTGGGCCAAAATTCCAGCAAACTATTGTAGAAAGCTTGTGGAAGGATACCTGAAACGTTTGGCCCAAGTGAAACAATTTCGGGGCAATTCTACCAAATACTAAGGAAGTGTATGTAAATTTTTGAATGATGAAAGTAATAAAAAAAATACCATAAAATTCTCCCTCGCTCGATTCTGACATTTAACAAATGCAAAAAATACGTTAATATTTATTGATCTAAAACAGAAAGTTTACTCTGATTTAATGTTTGACAGTCAAGAAAAAAAAGTTTTTGTGTTTTTTTCTGAAGTGTATGTAAATATCTGGTTTCAACTGTATGTATCTACATACTACATATGCTGTGTCTCAATTGTTGACATTTCAAGGCTCTGGCATGGAGGAGTTGGTGTTAAATCTATAATGAACTCCCCTAGACATATCGTCTTAGGGAATTTTTCCTTGCCATAGTTTCCTCAGGCTTGCTCGTTAGGGATAAATACAAATAAATGTAAATATAAGTCTAATATTTAAGGCCCAAGCACTAGCAGTGCGAAGGGCCTTCTTGTTCTTCTAAGGATTATTTTTTCTTTTTTTTGGGGGGGTGGTTAACATGCTCAAAAATTCATGAAAATCAGCAGACAGGTTGGAATCTGCAGCCATTAGGAGATCACTGTGGCTCAGCCCTGGGCGTGGCACACACCCGTCACAGCGCCCCCTGGAATATCTTGCTGCATAGCTGATACACACTTGCACGTGTCCATGTAAAACTTGGTACACACTTAGATCTCATTGAGCTGAACAACTTTCTCATTGCATGTCATTAATTCTAATCTACAGGAAGTCAGTTATTTTGAGTTGGAATTTGAAATACTCCTCCTAGGGAATTGATACAACCACCACCAAACCCAGGCTAATATGATCTCAAGACATTGATACAACCACCACCAAACCCAGGCTAATATGATCTCAAGACATTGATACAATCACCACCAAACCCAGGCTAATATGATCTCAAGACATTGATACAACCACCACCAAACCCAGGCTAATATGATCTCAAGACATTGATACAACCCCCACCAAACCCAGGCTAATATGATCTCAAGACATTGATACAACCACCACCAAACCCAGGCTAATATGATCTCAAGACATTGATACAACCACCACCAAACCCAGGCTAATATGATCTCAAGACATTGATACAACCACCACCAAACCCAGGCTAATATGATCTCAAGACATTGATACAACCCCCACCAAACCCAGGCTAATATGATCTCAAGACATTGATACAATCACCACCAAACCCAGGCTAATATGATCTCAAGACATTGATACAATCACCACCAAACCCAGGCTAATATGATCTCAAGACATTGATACAATCACCACCAAACCCAGGCTAATATGATCTCAAGACACTGACAATGCAGAGTTGTGAAGGGATTTTTTATAGTGCATTTTAGGTGCATCCTGAAATTTCACCCGAAAGCCAAATATCCAAATAACTATTTGAGACTAGTGTATATATATATATATATATATATATATATATATATATATATATATATATATATATATATATATATATACAGTTGAAGACAAAATTATTAGCCCCCCCCTGTGAAATTGTAATTCTTTTTCAAATATTTCCCAAGTAAGGTTTAACAGCAAGGGATTTTTTTTCACAGTATTTCCTGTTATATTTTTCTTCTAGAGAAAGTCTGATTTCTTTTAGTTTGGCTGAAATAAAATAATTATTTTTAAAAATGAAAAAACTGCTAAGGTGAAGTTTATTAGCCCCCTTAAGGACTTATCTGTTTGATTGGCTACAGAACAAACCACTGTTGTCCAATTACTGGCCTAATTAACCTACCTTGCCTAATAAACCCAGTTAACCTAGTTTAGCCTTTAAATTGCACTTTAAGCTGAGGATTAGTATCTTGCAAAACAACTAGCAAAATATGTACCATCATCATGGCAAAGACAAAAGAAATTAGTTTAGACTTGAGAAAAAGAATTGTTCATGCTCACAAAGGAGGAGAAGGATAAGTGTCAAGAACTGCTGTGAGAAGTATTATCAATAAGTTTAAAGAGTCCCACACAGTTGAGAACAAGACTGGCAGAGGCAGGAAGCGAAAGATTTCAAAAACTATGGAAAGAAAACTAGTGAGAGAGGTTTCCAAAGACCCAAGAACAACTGCCAGGACACTAGTGAGTGACTTGGTAAAGTCTGGGATTGATGTATCAACAGTCACTAGAGTCTTGCAAAGGAATGGACTGTGACTAAAGGCTGTTATCAAAAAAAAAAGGATACACTATTGACTATTAACATCAGAGGGCTAATAATTTTGAGCTGTATACTTTTATTCTTGGTTATAATTTTGTTTCTGTTTGTATTACAAACACTTCGAGCTTCCTAAATACACTATTATGTTTAAAAATGCTGTGTTGAAAAAATCTTCAGTCCGTTAAACAGCACTTGGGAATTATTTGAAAAATAATAAAAAGTTTTATAGGGGGCTAATAATTTTGTCTTCAACTTTATGTGAGGCAGACTGGAAACAATCATCAGTAAATGCTAGAGTTGGATTCCAGAAAACAACCAAACATGATAAAATCTTTTTGGATTTTGGAAAAAGAAATAATTTTTTTCTGTGAGTAATTTGCTATAACATTTTTAATTTCTAATCTTGCCTTGTTGTGTACCAAGCCACTCTATCAAACACAGGAGTAAAAGCACGTCTGAAGACACCTAAAACCTCACTGCTTTTCTAAAGATTTGATACAAATTTTGGACAGTTACATAGAAACAGACATAAGCCTAATCAATTCAGTTTGTAATCAGAGAGTGACAGTCAAAATGTCTGTGGTGATCCTGTGCATCACTTCATTAAAACAGAGAAACGTGCTCACACATTTTATACAGATGACAGCAGCCAAAGTTATAAAATAATTAAATGACCAAATACATTAATAACTAGAAATGTAATTAACAGAACTGAATCAGGGATTATTTCCCCAGCAGTGTTAGTGTGAACAGACATCAGGGTTTTCTACCTCAGGAGATGAGACAGAGTGATGTGGATGATGCTGATAATCAAAAGTACAAAATTCTCAGATAAAACCTTACAATCCCAATGCCTCAAATTATCTTCCAATAAATCAGATTATATCAGAGACAACACAAGATGAGATTTACTGCCTTCTTTCTTAATGTTCTGTCTACTGTGACCTTTTTGTACTGTGTTCTATTAATCAGACTGACTCACCAAACACAGTTATACTGCAAACTTAATATAAAACCCAGATGCTACTGAAAAAGACACGATGATGATTCTTGTGAAAGAAATTGGTGTCTACTAGACAGGGAAGTGAAAATCAACATTAAAGAAACAGGACCTCAGTTACTGATGGCTCAAAATCTGAACCCTAAAAAATAATAACATATTAAATAAGAAATAAAAACACCCACAGACTCACCTGATACAGTCAGTGTAATAGCATCACTGATCTCTGAGCTCTGAGAGTCACTCCCATTTCCACTGCAGGTGTAGGTACCACTGTCAGAGTCTTCAACATACAAGATTCTGTACTCCTGCCTTGTGCTGTCTCTGTAGACTCTCTTGCTTCCATCTATGGAGAGTCCGTAATGCATTTTCTTCCAGCTGTAAGTCCACTGAGTGTCTCCTCCTCCCTGTATGCCACATCTGATGGTAACAATCTCTCCAATGAACACATGTGTATCAGGTGTTATGGACACCACAGCTTTAGGACTCCCTATTAAACATTCTGTTGTTAATAAACTTTACATAAAGTAATTCCCAAATCTATACTTCTAATCATTTGTAGAGTGAGTACATGTTTTTGTTAATTGTTGATACTGATGTGTGTAACCTGCTTAATATTAAGAAATCATGTTATCAGTTGCTCTCTTGTGCTGCTATCATTAAACTTGTGCTGTTTTATGTTTAATATGTTGAAACATTTAAGCAGTGTAAACCTATATATTCAAATATAAAGTTGCAATCATCCTTTGAATAGAGCTATAAATAAATGCATTAATAAACAAGGGAAAAACAATAACAAATTGTGCACAAACTTCTCAGAACCAAAACAAATCAAATATGTAATTATTATAAAGGCTAAACTATAAATCACCTTGAGCCTGGGTAACTGGTAAAAGTGAAATCAGCACTACAAAGGGAACAGAAATGGAAAATGATGAAAATATTGAAAATATTCAGTCTGTTAATGAAAAAGCACATTTTAGACACATCAAGCCCACAAGATTAAATCATATTCAGGAAATCTAAACTACCATCTGTAAGATTCACCACTCTAAATAATAAATAAACAAAAACTCCAATGATCTATATAAAGGTCACAATTCTGCTCATGAAGGTATTTGTTTCATTTTATTGCATAAAGCAGATTTTATCATTAATGAAATGTGATATTAGATCTGTCTGACTGGCAACCAATGTACAGCATTATTATTATTATTATTATTATTTTTATTATTATTGTTGTTATTATTATTATTATTATTATTATTATTATTGTTGTTGTTGTTGTTATTATTGCCACAGCAAAGGTGGAGTCAGATGAACTATTTCCCTTTTTCTCACTTGTTTTAGTTTCCGGGCATTTGTGTGTTTTTTGAGATTTAGTTGGGTTGAAAATTTTACATAAGCCTGTAAATTCCAATGGAGTTAAGCAAAGGTGTGTAAAGCTGTTCTAAACTATCTGCTCTCCTGTAGGCTGGATGGCTTTATGTTGTTGACTCTCAATTGTCTATTATGCAGTAACTCCTAAAAAAAAACACACTAGATAATACATTAAAGCACAAGTCAAGTGTTATAGCCTCAAACCAAAATTTGAGCGCTTTTGAGCATAACCTTATGCTCATGAGACACTGGTTACTGAATTCCTAGAACAGGTTTGGCCTACATACCTTATTTCCAGAAACGTGACACTTTCTAAAAATGCAATAAAATCTAAAATTTGTAATTTTCAGTGTCTTCACTGACATACTTAATTCTATTTGCTAAATATAAAATTTAGAAAGTGATGCCTGCAACACAGTGAAATAAAGTTGGGACAGATGCATGTTCACCACTGGGTCACATCACCTTTTCTTTAAATTACACATTTTAACTTTTTGAGAATTGAAGATACTAATTATTGCAGTTTTGAAACTGGAATCTCTGCCTTATTTTTGCCATACATTTTCAATAGGAAACCGATCTGGACTTCAAGCAGGCCAGTTAAACAGACACACTCTATGCCTATGAAGCTGTTGTAGCTTGTGCAGAATGAGGCCTGCCATTGTCCAGCTTAAAGAGCCATGGAGTTCCTGTTAAAAGACTTGAAGCTTAAATTTCAATATGAGCTTCAATAAATGTCACAACACACGGAGACAGAAAGCAGGTCCAACACGGCTTTAATAACTAAGGCAGGGAAAAAAGGCAATACGACGAAAGGAAATATCCAACTCGAAAATACTGGAGCAGTAACTCGGTGCTCTAGCTTCAACAGTTTTAATACTAGCCGCTGGGCTCCGTGGGTTAGGGCTTTAAGTAGGCGCCGTGTGATTGAGTGCAGGTGGCGCGATTAAAAGTCCGGTGATTGGGAGCGCGGGGGTGCGGCTGAGGTGTTTGTGCCTGTGACAATAAACAATATCCGTTCTAAATGCAGCAGTGGTTTATGTATTTCTCTTGTTATTAGATTAGATTAGATTAGATTAGATTAGATTAGATTAGATTAGATTAGATTAGATTAGATTAGATTAGATTAGATTAGATTAGATTAGATTAGATTCAACTTTATTGTCACTGCACATGTGGGTACAAGGCAACGAAATACAGTTAGCATCTAACCAGAAGTGCATTTCGCACTGCAAATAATTAGCATATATAATAAGTATATAACAATAAATAATTTGCATATATAACAGTATATAAACAGTATACAGTGGGAGGTAAATGCAATGAGTAAATGCAATGAGTGCAAATGAGCAAATGATTATAGTAAATGCAATGAGTGCAAATGAGCAAATGATTATGCGTGTTTGTAACACATCTGTGTTTGTTTATTGTTAGTTTGAGACATGACACATTTGTTACATGAGTTTTTATTTTGATTTATCATTAAATGTTGCATATAAAATATGTTTGAGTGCATATTCTGCTCTATGTGTGATATGTTACACAAATATATCGTTTATGTGGAATAGGCTAAGGTAATGTATTTATGTATTGTGTGTAGATATTATCCAATGTATTAGAGTTCTCTGATACATAAAATAAGTAAGCTGGACCAGAATTCTTGTGGGGAGAAGAATTTATTGAAGGTAAATAATGATTTATGACAAGGCAATTGTATTTCATTAATGATACCCATAATCTTTCAATCCCCCCTTTGATTTTTTTTTTTATCACAAAACATCTTCTTTCGGCTTTTCCCTTCAGGGGTCGCCACAGCTAATCATCTCTCTCCACCTATCCCTGTCTTCTGCATCCTCAACACTTGCACCCTCTAGCTTCATATCCTCATTTATTACATCCATATACCTCCTCTTTGGCCTTCCCCTTTGCCTCCTTCCTGGCAGCTCCATGTCCAACATTCTCTTACCAATATACTCACTCTCGCTCCTCTGGACATGTCCAAACCATCTTAATCTGGCCTCCCTAACTTTGTCCCCCAAACGTCCAACAGAGCTGTCCCTCTGATGTACTTGTTCCTAATCCTGTCCAACCGTGTCCCTCCCAAAGAGAACCTCAACATCTTCAGCTCTGCTACGTCCAGCTCTGACTCCTGTCTCTGTCTCAGTGACACTGTCTCAACCATACAGCATGGCTGGTCTCACCACTGTCCTGTACGCCTTCCCCTTGATTCTCGCTGAAATTTTTCTATCACACAGAACTCCCGACACCTTTCTCCACCCATTCCAACCTGCCTGCATTCACTTTGTTACCTCTTTCCCACACTTTCCATTACTCTAGGCTGTTGACCTCAAGTACTTAAACTCCTGTACCTTCTTCACCTCTTCATCCTGTAATCTTACTGTTCCACTTCCCTCCCTTTCATTCACACACATGTACTCAGTCTTACTACGACTGACTTTCATTCCTCTTCTCTCCAGTGCAAACCTCCACCTCTCCAGATTTTCCTCCACCTGCTCCCTGCTCTCACTACAGATCACAATGTCATCTGCAAACATCATTGTCCAAGAAGACTCCTGTCTGACCTCCTCTGACAACTGGTCCATCACCATAGCAAACAGGAAGGGGCTCAAAGCCGATCCCTGATGCAGTCGCATCTCCACTTTGAACTCCTCTGTCTGCCCTACAGCACAACTCACCACTGTCCTGCTCCTCTCATACATGTCCTGCACCACTCTGACATACTTCTCTGCTACTCCTGACTTCCTCATACAGTACCACAGCTCTTCTCTTGGCACCCTGTCATACGCTTTCTACAAGTTTACGAACACACAGTGCAACTCTCTCTGACTATCCCTATACTTCTCTGTCAAAATTCTCAGAGCAAAAATTGCATCTGTTGTGCTCTTTCTGGGCATGAAGCCATACTGCTGCTCACAAATTTCCACTACCTTCCTTAACCTAGCTTCCACTACTCTTTCCCATAACTTCACTGTATGACTCATCAACTTTATCCCCCTATAGTTACTGCAACTCTGCACGTCACCCTTATTCTTAAAGATCAGCACTAATACACTTCTTCTCTATTCCTCAGGCATCTTCTCACTCTCTAAAACCCTGTTAAAAAAATATTTAAAAATTCCACTGCTGCCTCTCCTAGACACTTCCAGACCTCCACCAGGATGTCGTCAGGACCAACTGCCTATTCACTTTTCATCCTCTTCAAAAGCCTTCCTGACTTCATCCTTTCTAATCTTTTCTACTTTCTGTTCCATGGAGTTCCACCCCTTCTACTCTTTTTTCCCTCTCATTTTCCTCGTTCATCAGCTCTTCAAAGTACTCCTTCCATCTCCTCTGTACACTCTCCTCACTTATGAGCACCTTTCCATCTCTATCCTTAATAACTCTAACTTGCTGCACATCCTTCCCATCTCGATCCCTCTGCCTAGCTAACCTGTACAAGTCCTTCTCTCCTTCTCTAGTGTCTAACCTAGTGTACAACTCATCATACGCCTTCTGCTTGGCCTTAGACACCTCCCTCTTCACTCTGCGCTGTAACTCCTTGTATTCCTGTCTATTTTCTTCAGTCCTGTCCATGTCCCACTTCTTCTTGGCTAACCTCTTCCTCTGAATACTATCCTGAACTTCCTCATTCCACCACCAAGTCTCCTTATCTTCTTTCCTCCTTCCAGATGACACACCCAGCACCTTTCTTCCTGTCTCCCTGATCACTTCTTCTGTAGTTTTCCAGTCATCTGGCAGCACTACCTGACCACTAAGAGCCTGCCTCAACTTCTGTCTAAATTCCTTACAGCATTCCTCCTTTTTTAGCTTCCACCACTTGGTTTTCTCTCTGTCTTTGACCTCTTCTTCTTACAAATCATCAAAGTCATCCTACACACCACTACTACTATCTATTATCCACACCATAATAAAACAGCTTGAATCCTGCTCCTATACTATGACCCTTGCTACCCTTCCACCTGGTCTCCTGTACACACAGTATATCCACCTTCCTTCTTTCCACTTATCAGCCAGCTCTCTACCTTTCCCTGTCATAGTACAAACATTCAGAGCTCCTATTCTCAGTCCTATACTCTTAGCTTTCCTCTTCTCTCTCTGTCTACACACTCTTCACCCTCCTCTACTTCTTCGACCAATATTAGCCCAATTTTCACCAGTGCTCTGTAGGTCAATGGCACCAGTGGCAGTCATTGTTAACTTGGGCCTCAACCAACCCAGTATGAAATACAGAGTACTGACGATTCGCATGGTTAAATTTTTCAATGTTTTACACTGGATGCCCTTCCTGATGCAACTCTGTCTATTTATCCAGGCTTGGGACTGGCACAGAAGTCACTGGAATCAGTGTAATTCACTTCACCTATGGTCACTAATGATAATGATCACTAAGTGGTCATTATGTTATGCCTGATCGGTGTATATACATAAGTATATCCACTTCAACATGTTATATTCTAAATATGTCTTCACCACTGCCCACTGTTTTCAAATACATATTTAGACCACATATATCACTATTTATAATACCCACTGCACCTCCTCTACATAAGATATCCATTCCTCTGTACATATTACCTCCCCATAGCTGTAAATATTTACTTGTATTTTATTCAATGGTGGGCCGTCAGGGCCAGCAAGGCCTTCTCTACTGGCCTAAACAGCAGTGATCTGAATCATTGACTTGCATTTTAATATATTTAATATATTTTTCCATGCATGTGTATTAAATTATTCCCAATAGTCTATTCTCTACATTTCATAGCTTTTCTCTTGGTTGTGCTGCTTCCAATAGTGTATATTTATGATAAGAGTATTTATCCAATAATATTTCAGCTAGTGGCTGACATCATGTGTTGCCAGGGTGAAAATCTGCCTTAAGGCCTTCAGAATCAATAGTGCAGGCGCCCGTAGCTTAAAATAAGTGACAATGAAATTGTTACATTAACTAATCAGATTTCGAGTTGGCGTCACTGGGGCCATCTAGCAGGCATACAATTACGTCAGTAATTTCCCGTCCTTTGATTGGATAATTGGAGTATTCAGAGGCAGCGAACCGCCCATATACATTGTTTCTACATTCGCTGCGTCTCATTTCGGATGCTGCGTCCTCTGGAGATTGCAGTTTGCTGCATACGGCATCAAGAATGTCTTTTTGAGAAAAATAACCGTAATAAAATTGACTATTCCTCGTGAGGTGTGAAATACTGTAGCCTAATTTCTTTCTTACTTTGTTATTTAATGGTTGATTAGTATCTATTGCCGTGGGGTCCAGGGGCAATTGTAGAATTTTCATTTAAGGGGGGCTCAGCCCCCAATGAGGGTATAGTAGTAATGAATAAAAAAATAAAATAAAATAAAGGTTTGACTAACAGGGTAGGACGGTAAACTTATTGCAGGATTCCACTGTATTGCATAGATGTGTATAACATTTCAGTACTGAGCAAGCCAAATACGAGTCTTCCTGATCTCACACACACACACACACACACTTGTCCTCTGATCCTCGCTCTGCGATGCCGCAGTCTACTGATTGAAGAACAAGCTGAAAGACTTGAAAGTCTGCCACCGTTTTCATATGAAATTTAAAGGGGACTGAGGCGATCACCAATTTGTGTACAGTTTATGGAGAATTGCCGAATTTTAGGGGGGCTAAGTAGAAAATGGCCTAGCAACACCCATGGTGGCGTCATAATGATGACGCCACCATGATGATTCAGCCTGCCACTGAATTTATTGTATACTATTTAAGCACTTCTGATTAGATTCTAACTGCATTTTACTGGCTTTGTATGTGTACTATGCACAATGACAAAGCTGATTCTAATCTAATGCATCTCGATTTTTTTGTGCATGATTCAGGTGTGAGGCTCAGAATTTGGAATCAAAACCTTGAATTCAAGCAACAAGCAAATATTTTCAGCTTGATCAACTTTTGGCTTTAAAACAACACAATAAGTGTCAGTTTGGTTACATTTATACACCTAGAGTTTACAACTGAAAGGTTTTAAGTCACTTATTGCTTTGCCACATCAAGCTTCACACCTCCTCCCCTTCTTCACTGCTGAACAAACAACCCTGAATTTAAAAAAAGAAGCTAAACCACAACTGGCAGACACTTCTCTGTTCTCACACCTCTAAAACTGTCACTGCACTCTGTGTGTCAGTGTACAAGGCTAACAAGAAGTGTTTCTTATTGCATAATTCTTTGATAGATTTGACACAAGTAAGTAAAAAAAAAAGAAAGAAACTAGACTAGTTAGTGTGTATTACATTGAACATCGCACTACGATGCTTAACAGTACAGACCATAATAGTAACAAAAATGTTACTGTAGGTTATAAAGTATTTAATCTTTTTGAAGGTTCACATTTTATTCCTAAATATAGATGTCCTGGTTTTAACATAGTTCAATAAGTGTCAGTGGAGCTAAATTTATCCACATTAAAACATTAAGAAGTTTACATAAGAGACCTATTGCTTTCACATGCACATTTTCACCCCTGCACATTTTTTTCACACCTTCATTTCTTCACACCTGAATGTTTACCAGCGAGCTGCTCTCTGTTCTCAGGTCTGTAACACTGTCACTGCTCTGTGTGTACAGGAATAATGTGGTGTTTGTTTCTGCACATGCATTGCTATTATTTTAACACAGAAATAATAATTAGTGATTATTAATAAATAATAATTTGTGATCTATATTAAAGACATTTTGTGCATTAGTTTGGTATTAATCTGTATTAGCGGGAACAAATTTCCATGCACAGACCATAATTGTAACAAAAATGGAAACTTTATTGGGCATTTTCTCAAAATTTCTTAAAACTTTTAACACAACCAAAAGAGTCTGGTTCCACCACTGTGATCTAGTGGAGTAAATGCTTCGACAGGTCAGGGCTGTTTTGGTAGCAAAAGGGAAAAAAAAAAAAAAAAAACACATCCGCAGACTGCTCTCTGTTCTCAGGCCGCTAACACAGTCACTGCTCGGTGTGTGTACAGGACTAATGAGAAGTGTTTGAAGAATGATGAGTGTGAGAAGTGTACTTTAAAAACTTGCTGTACATTAGTTTGGTATTAGTGTGTATTAGAGTGAACGATTCCCTGTACAGTCCATAATAGTAACAAAAACTGAAATGTAGACTATACAGGAAACACCACCAGAAGGAGACCATCATATACAAATTCCAACAATAAAGACATATTTACTCTCATTAGATAATTTAAACCCTGTGTTTTACACTTGCTCTACTTGTACTCTTACCTGTTGAACTATCATAGTTACTGAGAGTAGTTACACATCAAACTAAACCCTTCTCATAACAGATATGGAGACACTGATCCACCTGAGCAGTCATGCTGAAGTACACACAATGTCCTAATCACACAATAAGATCATCACTCAGGACATTCAGACTGCAGATGAACAACTTTATACCCCACCACTCACTCTAATGAAGACACAAAGAGAACATTTACTCACAGAGCATCACAGAGAGTGGACTGAGCTCCATCCTGTCCCTCTAATGACTGACTGACTGACAGAGCAGTGGTGTGTGTTAAAGGCTTACCACTTTACCACTTCCTGTGTTCTAACAGAATGTGTGAGTGGGAGAGAGAGAGAGAGAGACCCACCACATTGTCTCACTATGACCCCTCTTGTATGTAGATATGCAGTTCAATATTCAAACATCTGGATAGAAGTTTTTTTGGATGTCTGGGGACGTGTAAGACAGGGGCAGGAATTTGATATATGAACGTTCAATTCAGTTTAAAAGTTATCAATGTTAGTTGTTGTGTGTGGTTACCTGTTGTAGCATAATGTTATTATGCTGTGAATTATTGGACAAATGGTTTGATGATTTGGCAATTGTTTTTGAAACTTTTATAAACTGAACTAAAAAACAAACAAACAAACAAACAAACAAACAAATAAATAAATAAATGCTGTTTCCCTAAGCAAATGTAATCATAACTAGGAAAAAAATTCTGCAGGTCAACGCATCGAAAAAAAAAAATTACCAGGCAATACCATTCTCCTATGAAAATGTAATCGTAACTAGAGAATTTGTCCAAGTGAAGTTGCCATACCTATCTGACTGAAAAATTTCTCGCGCATGCGCAGCTGAGATCAGACAGCGGTTTCCCTCCATGCTCGAGTCTCCTGCTTGTAGTCCATGTGATGTTCTGCTCTTGTCAGGACCGTGTTACAGCAAGACAAAAGTCACAACTCATCCAGATAGTTGAAGACACTTAAGGTAAGATCAACTAAGTTCCGATTATAAATGTACTTAGTGTTAGCTTTATATTGTAGACTTCTGGAAGAAAGTATGTCCGGGGGCGGGGCTAGGGGGAAACAGATCCCCAAACAGAGTTGGACACAACACCGGCATTACTTTTGAAAACTGCCACAGCAGAAGAAAATCCTCACAACTGTAACGTTAGCAGAAGAGACTGAACAAGCTTTGTCTAAATAGCTAAGCGCTAGGCAACTAACACGTCGAGCTAGCATTAGGGCTAATGTTAGCTAGCTACAAATGTTGGTGCCAGGTTAGCTAGCTAGCACGTTAGCCGTCTTACATGACGGTCATGTTAAATCAAGCAGAAACGAGCTAACGGCACCGTTACAGTTGGGAATATTTTCTTCTGCTATGGCAGTTTTCTAAAGTAATGCCCGGTTAGCTCCTAACGCTAACTCTGACTGAAACCAGCGTTTAGCTAACGGTAGCTAGTTACCATGATGGGACAAAGCTAGCTGTTGGATAGATGTGCATCTGCTGCCTTTAATATTGTTTATTCAGTTTATGTATTTTGTTTACATTTTTTATAAAAATCAATTTTGTAATTGAAGTTAAGCTGTGTTTGTTATTTGTACCTTTATAGATTGTTTTTTTTGTTGTATGTTGCGGGACTTTTATTTTGAAGCCTCGGTTCCCGGTCTCGTGCAGATGCTGATTTAGCGGGAGGGTTTTTAGTGAAGAAAGTTAGCGGTAAGCACGGACATTATGGATGCTCTGATAAAAGTTTATTCTAGTCATAAAAAGAACTTAAACTATCATAAAGAAGATTTAAAGATTATTTCCCTTTCTCACAGCATGCAGCCAACGAGGTATTTGTTTATTTGTCTGTATTTTCTGTCTGTAAACTGCCATTGCTTCTGTTCCTCACGCTTTCACTGTGTGTCAAGATAATGTGTTTGTTGTGTTTTGTTGTTACTGTGTTTAGTTTTCACGGTGGATTTGAGGAAAAGTCTTCAAATAAACCAGTAACAGGAGTAGCAGGAGGTGTGTGAGTGTGTGTGTGTGTGTGTGTGTGTGTGTGTGTGAGTGTGTGTTCAGTTCAGTTCAGTACAGTTCAGTTGTGGGTGTTGAGGAGTCACAGACAGGTGATGTTGTCTTGTAGTTGGTGATCACCTGTATGTCCTGCCACATGTGCTGGGTATCTCCACTGTCCTTATAGTGGTCATGGATTCTCTATACATGCGCTCTTTGCCTCTTTTGTGACTCGGGACAGTTTGGCCCTTGTTGTTTTTAAGGATTGTCCCCTGATCTGAAGGTGGAGTCTCTAGACTTCAGCAGCACCTTTGCGGTCATCCACGGCTTCTGGTTGGAGTGTGTGGTGATGGTCTTGGAGACGGTCATGTCATCAATACACTTGTCGATGTAGCCGGTCACTGATGCCGTGTTCTCCTCCAAGTTGATAGAGTAGCCGTTGGTTGCAGCCTCCCTGAACATATTCCAGTCAGTGAACTCAAAACAGTCCTGAAGAGCAGAGGTGTCTCCTGCTGACCAGGTTTTCTATTGTTTCAGAACCGGTTTAGAGCGTCTGACCAGCGGTCTGTATGCTGGAATTAACATAACAGGGATGTGGTCTGAGTAGCCGAGGTGGGGGCGGGGCTCCACATGGGACGTGCCAGGAATGTTTGTGTAAACAAGATCCAGTGTGTTAAGTCCACATGTCCATAGAATTTAGAGAGAGTACTGATTTGAGACTTCTCCGGCGATAATAAACAGACCGTCGGGGTCAGCATTCTGCAGATCGCTAATAGCCCCATAGAGTTCACAGCAACATGGCAACAAACTTCACCTCACCTTCAGAGACATTTCTGAACACAGAAAATAATTACGTTTGAAATAGGTGAATGTGCCGTTATTATGTGTTTGTTATTGTTTACATTTATGAAATGGTCTATATAGAATTGTTTCTTTTTCCTCTCTTGCAGCTGCAGTAATGAAATGGAGCAAAGACACAGCCGAGGAGACGATCAAACAACATGCTTCAGATCTCCTTAATCATGCAGCAGTGAGAGAGAGAGGGATTGGTGTTTATTTATTAATTGTTATTCACTGCAGTGTGAGTAAACTTTCAGTTTTCACACACACACACACACACTCTTGCTGAACTGTACATCAATACACTCCCTTTATAATTTTCCCACATTTCTTTTTAGACTGCTGCTACAACAATAAAACACAATGATCTGTTTTTGCTGTGAACTGTGTATTGTGTTTACATCCACAGCACTTTACTATTACACTTTATTCATTACGAAACTGTAGGGCTGGGTATCGAATTCGATACTTTTTAAGCACCGACCGAATTGCCTCGATACTATAGAGTATCGAAAAATGTCTTTTCATTCGGTACCAAATTTCGATACCTAAGGGTTTAATCTTGTCAGTTTAATCCTGTCAGTGAGCCAAAAAGCATGCAGCATGCTTGACATGCCTAAATCAAATGCTGGTGATTGGTTGTAGCAAGGCACTGTGGTGATCATCCTAACCCCGACGTGTTTAAAACAATGTGGAAAAGGTCGAAAGTGTGGCTGTATTTCACCAAGCTCGATGACAACAGCGTGCGATGCAACATTTACAACAAAATAATTGCTGCCAAGACCGGCAACACGTCAAATCTGATGAAGTACTTAATCGTGCACGGAATAAACATAAGAGCAGAAAGTTGCTCCATCTTCAGCTGCAGCAAGACCGAGCCGATGTGGTCATCCTCTCGGTGTTTTTCTGCCCCAGAGCCTGCTTTGACATGTCCACCACACGAGCCCTCCTCCAAAGCTACCGATGAAGACAGCGGTGTTATGACTGGGACTCCGACAGGTAAGCTTAACTTTCAGCAAACAAGCAAACAAAATCGGCTAACTTGTAGTGCTACATGCTTGTGATCTATTTACGTTAGCTTTTCTTTCTGTGCACGGTGACTTTGTACTAACGTTATATATTGTGACCAACGTAACGTTAGATTTTGTTTGGATGGCTATAGATAGATAGCTAAATCTATGCTAAAAATGTTTTAAGGTTAACAGAAACTGGTCATGTTTAAATCACATTAAAGTTGTTAAAGCGTGCTTATCCTTAAGGTTGACTGCCTCTCTCCCCATACATTAATGTTATAGCCTCTGCTCCTGCTGACCCTGGAATTAGGAGACCATTAAGTGTTAATCCGTTCACACTGACAGAAAAAGGAAAAATGAAGAAGGAAAAGCAAGATGAATACCACAGGGCAGTCACAAACTTTATTGTTAAAGGTTTGCTGCCTTTTTCTACACTGAAGTCTCCATGGTGGAGGTAAGTAAGCTGTAAGTGGTTGTGTTGTTTACCATGTACGTGTTGTTACTTTACCATTAAGGTTATTGTCCCAGGGCCTGTATTACAGAAACAGCTGAACTTACAATCATATCTTATCTGATAAGTAACCATGGTAATTTAACTAAGAATATATAACTTTTTTAAAATCATAGGTCAAGAATTAAGATTTAAGTGGAGGACATGGCAATTGAATCAAGAACACCAACCACTGTCAGCAGCACTTCAGAGAAGATTAAGACAGAGATAAAGCACTACAGATTACTTCCATCTACGCTGTCCTCAGTGAGTCCAGTAACCTGGTGGTGGGACATGAAGGACGCACTCTGCCAGTACTTTATGATTTGGAAACAAGGTATCTCTGTGTGCAAGCATCATCCACACCATCAGAGCATACATTTTCTACTGCTGAGGACATTATTAGTCAAGAGTGAGCTTGTCTGTCTCCTAAAAAAGCAGATATGTTAATTTTATTGAAGAAGAACTGCTGAGTTATTTAAAGATCTTAAGCAGTAGTAAGCAACATGTATTGACTTAAAACTGCTTAAACTCTGCTAAAGATTTGCACTGATGTATTGTGTTGGGTACATTTTGTTCATTTGTGCTTTTTTGTTTCCTTGTGCAGTGGCTCAGGAGAGTCTTTGAATCTGTTTTAAAAAAAAGTCAACAACCTGAAATTAAAATAAAACCAAGTTTCTCTGAGGTAATGTTAAAATGGATTTCATAAAATTGGTATTGAAAAAAGTATCATTCAGGAACCGGTATCGGAAATTTTTAAATGATACCCAGCCCTACAAAACTGTGTAGTGGTCAGTGCTGCACTGTCTCTGGTCAGTTATTGTACTGTACTGTACTGTCTTGCACTGTTTACACACATGCACTTTATGTAGTACTGTGTAGGTCTGTGTAGTGAACTTAGTTCTGTGTTGTCTCCTGTAGTTGTGTGTTTTATGTAGCACCATGGTCCTGGAGGAACGTTGTTTCATGTTACTGTGTACTGTACCAGCTGTATGTGCTTCAAATGACAATAAAAGCTACTTGACTAAACACCAGTGACCTGGAGTCCCAGTTAATGACGTCCGCTCGTAACAACGAGTCTAAAGTCTTTACTTATGGTTTAGTAACTGGATACATGGAAATATTCTCAAAGAAATCCTTATTTTAACTCATTTCAGCACTTTTCAACACTCTACACAGTTCTGGAGCACATTATTCTCACACCAGTCTCTTCCCTACACAAATCTTTTCTGATTGGCTCATAACAGATCCATCATAACAGGAGAAACTTCCTATTGGACGATCAAATAAAAACTGTTACAGCAATTACATTTCACATAACTGAACACGTTCATACTCAATATTAAAATGTCTTTGACTCCCTCTAGTGGTAACTGCTGTATGGTTTTAATCCTGACTAGTAAGGGGTGGATTCTTCAATACATCCAACCAGTGATTTGCTCCTTCACATCCTGCACGCTAATGCAGTCTTTAAAAAGCAGGAACAATCTGCTGAAGCGGTCATGTGTTTTACACAGTCGAGACTTAAGAGAATAAAATAATGAGTCAGTACATGGACGTGAAGGAGAATGATTGGATCATGGATGAAACATCACTACATGTGAGAGTTTCCTTAAATCCCTGTAATATTTTATTAGACCTGATATCTGTCATGTGATTTGTTGTAGAATAGTTTTAAATGTAAGCTGATATAGGGAACAAAACATGAGGAGCTTTAGTTGAGCCCACAAATAGTTTTCTCTCTGAATATCACATTTTCCTTCATAACACACACTAATGATGTCTAACAGCCAGATGTTTTTTTTCTTTTCCATGAGAAATGAATTTTAAAATCTCGTACACAAATGATACTGTAACTACTACATACTGTTTCATTGTGGACTCAATTACAGAGTGAAACCCCAGAACTGCAGAACTTTTATTTTGAAAGTTGTCCGGAAGTACTAGTTACAGGCTTGTTCCTGCTTGTACTGCTTGTGGTTTCTCTGTTTGGAAGGTGTATATTATTCTCTTTTTTATTATATATTAAGATATTGTGGTTCACGTTTGGACTATTTGTACATCACAGACACTGTAAATAAACATCCTTACTCTGATATTTTATTACAGCTGAGTCATCATTCTTGTACAGAGAGTCTTCACCAACATAACATATCTGTCACTCCTCTACAAAGGTGTAGCAAAGGGCTGTGTCAAAGTCTGGTCTTAAGTATACTGCTGGACAGGTTCAGGAAATCCAGGTTAATCATCCTGGAGAAGTCTGTAATTTGTTCTCCTGCTATCACTGTGTGCACCACTGCTGCCCTCTGCTGGCTGCTGTCGGTGTAGCATGGTCTCAGAGTAACAAACAGGATTTAATGTTAATTAATACAGTAAAATATACAAGAAACTATTTTCATGTTACAGTTTTCCCATTGAAGAAGTGTGTGATGTTCTTCACTGCAGACACCTAGCAACAATTCACCCCAATTCTGTAGACCGTGTTAGTGCTCATATACAACACTGATTTAGGTCTAAGCTTGATTTACAAACCTCTAACCCTGACTGTCTTACTCCCTCTGCCAGGACTGGGAAGAAATGCACTTATGATGATGTTGTCTAGCAGAGTTTTACACTGAAACCATGTACTTCACTTCATAAGTAGCTTTTGATTGGCTGTAAAGTTGATTTCCTGATTGGTTTTCAGTGTTGTGTTAGTCCTGTACATCAGTGTACCAGTGTGTAGACATGCAGAAAGAGTAATAACACTTCTGTTTGATTCCTCATTTACTCCTGACCTTTACTGCACTGAGATCCTCTACAGACACTGAATAATACTGCAGGATCGAGTTATCTGTCTTTAAGATAAAACTTTATTAATCCTATGTGGGAAATTCCAATGTTACAGCAGGAGACAAGAAACATTATGAAACAATGAAAAGACAACAATATAGCAGCAGTGAACTGATAATGATGTATTTATTTAACTGATAAAACATTTCATTCATAAATCTCCTCAAACAACTACAATTAAAGTTCACACAGCTGAAAAGTCACACAAATCTAACATCAGATTCTAACTCAGATTTTAAGTCTACTCCTCCTTATTTAACTAGAGAATATCTCATAAAGAAATAAAATAAAACTACAGCAGTAGAAATACAGTAGAGGTAGAACTAATACTGAGAAAACACAAAACACAATATTTGTTCAGCACCATATTTCAGATAACAGTCAATGAACTTGTTTTTATATTGCATACAAAGCTGGATGTAGGGCTTATTGAACACTACACACATGATCACTTTCACCTCATGAGGAGGTTTACAGGCTTTAGCTAAACAAATCCATTCAGAACAGTGAGGGTGTCTATAAGATGCTGAGCAAATAACAGCAGGACATGAAAATGAGAAATCAGAATTATTTTAAAATCAACACAAAACCATAAAGAACAAGAAATTATATTATTATAAATATTATCAGATATTATTTTTCCATAAATGCATCCAATTTTTATAGATGAACTTTGCTCACTCCTCTATGGCGGCATTCTCAATTCTGTCTTCATCAGTGTGAGCTGTTAAAGAAATTTAAAAAGTCATGTCTAGTGTATTTCATGTGCTTTAACACTCAAGTGTTGACTTTTGCTATTAAAAAGACAACAACTTTCTACATTCCCTAAAGTGAAAATGTTTTGTAATTAAAGTCAGGATACTCGTTATGTGAAGTGTCGAGACGTACTGAAAGAGTTCTTACCTCGAGCTCTGTAACATATGAGCAGCAGAATGATGGTCACCAGCAGATACGGAGAGACCGTCACCACACTACAGATCAGCATGAGCACTGAGAATGGAGCTTCTACACCTGATGGACCAGAAGCAGAATAAAATAATGATCATGTTTTATTAATGCTGAATTATTTGAATGTTTATATTTATATGAGCCCAAGCAGCACACAACATTAATCAGAATAAACAAAGTGTAACACCATCTGGCTTACCTCCACCCTTTTCCACTTGAGGGTGCCCTCCCCCAAATATTATTAATATTTTAATATTAATATATTATTCTTCTGCTTCATGATTTGGATTTGAATACTCTGTTAAATCTCTCCATTACACAGAGCTATTTAAAAATGTTCCTTTACATCTCTTATTGATTATCTATTCGAAACTGGAAATTTATAGAAATTGCAGGTAATGTATTGAGGGGCAAACAACTATTGTCAATTTTTCTAAGATGGAATTCTGATTCATCTGTAATTAAACAATTTCCATTTCCTTTAACATTAAACACACTACATGAAGACTCACCATGCACTGTGATGTTGACAGGATTACTGTTTTCTCCAGATTCAGACTCACACCAGTAAACTCCAGTGTAGGATGTGGAGAGGAAGCTGATGTTACATGTAGATCCTGTAACTGATCCCCAGTGTGAACAATCTAACACTCTCTCACTGTGTGTGTATCGTCTCACTGTCCATCCAGTAGAGTTACTCTGGTCCTCACAGCTCAGTGAGAGAGAGTCTTTAGTAAAGTGTTGAGTTCTACTGGGATTGATGATCAGAGAGACTGGAGGAGATTCACCTTAAATGCAAAATAAATATATAATTTAGAGCAAATATTGTTTTATTATTCCATGGGATTGTACTGTAAATGATTAGGCAATCAGGGCAGTGCATTGACTTAATACCAAAAAATGCAATGCATAGTGGGTTACAAAGACATCATTACATCATCTGTGATAGAATAATTACACTAAGAAAAGGGGTGGAGACATCACAAAATACAGTGGAACACAATGCAAATCATGACAATAATCCTCTACCAGCACTTACGACTCTTTAGCTGCCTTATACATATGAATAAATAAATGCTGCATTGATCTAATCCTATATTCACACTTTTCTATTCTACACTTCAACACAACAGTTAATTTTCCTCACCAGTGATCCATAGTGGCTGTGGATTGCTGTACTGTGAGTGAAGGGCTGGTTCTCCTCTCTCTCCTCTGCACATATAAACTCCTGTGTGTTTAAGAGCAGCAGGACTGAGAGTGTATTTGCCTCCAGATCCTCTGCTGCTGTCTGAGAGGAGCTCCACATACACGCTATAGCCACCATTATTATTTATTCCAGTTAAGCCGTCTCTGTAGGGAACAACTGTGTACCAGCTGAATGTCCAGTCTGTAGAGGAGTCTGTAACCTCACAGCTTAGAGTCACTGAGTCTCCTTCAGTCAGCCAGCTCTGTAGAGATACATTCAGTACTGCCTGTGGTCTCTCTGTTACACAGGAAATCCAAAACAATTTTCTTTCAAGATTTATTTAATACACATTAAGAATCTTTTTATGAATATCTATTTGAACATTTTCATTTGTCTCCAGAAATCCTCACACACTCACCTGATACAGTCAGTGTAACAGCATCACTGGAGTGTGAGGAGCGTGAACCTCCTCTCTCTGCTCCTCTACAGGTGTATTTACCTGTGTGGGTCACTTCAACACCACTGATTCTGTACACCTGTCCACTACTGACAGGACTGTGTGAAGCATCTTTATACCAGCTGTACTGCCAGCTAGAGACACTTTCATCCTGTATGTCACATCTCAGAGTGACGGTCTCTCCACTGAACACCTGATTATCAGGATCTATGGATGCCACTGGTTTAGGTCTTGCTGTAAAATAATAGAGCATCTAATGTTGACATGATGAATGTGTCATCATGGTGTATAATACCACACAACACAACATCTAGATCCAATTAAACACTACTGGACAGTGTAGGCTTCAAAAAGTTAATTGAAATGAAAAATTATAATTAAGAATACAGCATGGGGCAGGTTTTGTGTAAAATTTTATTTTGTTAATTAGAAAATTTGTGCTTAACCATAAAGACTGTACAACAGTTTGTGGAGATAAAGAGTTATTATTCAATTCAATATAATACGTTGGGTTTAGACTGTAATAATAATAACAAAAACACCACTAAAACATTTCTAAATGTATGTGTAGAGTCTGGTGGGGATGTGTCACAAATTCCTGTGACAGTTCTCACATTATAAGTCTTTTTCCCACTAAGCTACCTTTTTACACACTCTTACAAGCTTTATTGTCAATTCAACCATATATTAGCAGATGCAGTACACAGTGAAGTGAAACAAGGTTCCTCCTAGACCAGAGGTGCTACACATAACACAGACAAAGTACAGTGACGCAGACAAACATAGAACTAAACATAGAGATAAAAAACTATATTTTAAAAATTAAAATTAAACTAAAAAATTAAACTATACTTAAGGTGCAGTCTTTAAGAACTAGACATACAACAGAAGTGCACAGGAAGACAAGACAAGACAAGACAGTGCAGACAAACAACATATAGGCCGACTTTGTGTATACAATGTGTATACAGTGATTGCAGATATTAAAGTGACACATGTAAACAGGATTAATATAAATATATATAAATGTAAAATGGCATGTGCATGCAAACAGGACAATTTAGTGTGTGTGCGTGTGTGTGTCTGACTATGTCCAGCACAGTTCAGTTCTTTTTTGTGCGTGTGTGTTATGTATGTGTGTGTCCGTGTCCAGCACAGTTCAGTTCTTTTTTGTGCGTGTGTGTTATGTATGTGTGTGTCCGTGTCCAGCACAGTTCAGTTCTTGTGTCAGAAAACAGAAAGTTAAAGCTTCACCAGTTTTTTTTTTTTTTTGTCAAATAATATGTTTTGCATTGGATCTCACCAGCAACAAATGACAAATACTTTTAAACATAAGTATTTCACAATTATTTTACACATTCTGGAATAACAAGAAATTACTGTCACTGTGCATACAGGTCCAGACCACCAGAGGGAGCCCTCGCCCGAATATTGACTGTGTACACCTGGTTTCCGGTTTCTAGGGCTTTTAAGCAGCGTGCTCCCTCTATTGGACGCGAAGTATCGTTTCCGAGTGTTATGTACCAAGCCTTGATTTCTGCCTGATTAATCTTTGTTGTGTATGATCCTTGCCTGTTTGTCTTGATTACGAGTTTCAGTTTTTGTTTCTGTTTTGATCGTCTAGTGTTTTGCTTTTACGGTTTTGACTCTTTGCCTGCTTACCTGTTTACGATTCTGCCTGCCATCTTCAATAAATATCTGCTTATGGATTCAGACACTTACGTGTCCAGCAAGTCCTTACAATTACATTAATTAAGCAATATTTTTTCTTTCCCCTTCTAACACATGATGAAAAGAGGAAAAAATCATGACATACCTCTCACTGTAATCTTGACAGCATCACTGAACTCTGTGTAGTAGTTTATCCTGAATGCCCAACACCGGTACTCTGTTTCTCCTGCATTATCGACTGTCACTTTAAGTGTGTTCTCTTGTTCCCTGTTCCGATTCTGTAACTGATTATTTTTGTGCCAGTGAAACTCCCATCCAGTCCCCTGCTGCAGCTCACAGCTCAGAGTGACGGTGTCTCCAGTGTAGACGGAGCTCTGAGGATTCACTCTCACAGTCGGTTTGGGTTTTGCTGTTGGTATGAAATGATGGAGTCAGAGCTGCTTTTCACTTTACAACATAAGCAGTAGATTCACTGTGTCTAACAGATGCTTTGTGTCTAAAACAAACATTTATATTTGACATTTGATACAAGATGTTACAGTTGTATGTTTTCTTACACGGCTGGTATTCAGTTTATTTTCTATGAAACAAAATTCATGATTGGATTGAAGTGTAGAAACACTGTATTTACTGATTTTAGATTGTTATTTTATGGATCCTGCACTAATCCTGCGCCACCATCTGAACATATGACTTCATACAGTAAAGCCACTGCAGACAGGTATTACATAATATTATAAACTATATGCTAAAATATTATAAAGAATTCAAATGACCATAGATATTAATAACTAGAAATATAGCCAACAGAACAGGAGTAAATCAGGGATTATTTCCCCACAGTGTTAGTGGGCAAACATAATATATAAAACCCAGATGCTACTGAAAAAGGCATGATGAAGGATCTTGGTGTCTACTAGAAACAGGGACTCAGTTACTGACAGCTTAAAATCTGATCCCTAAAAATCATGTTAACATATTACATAAGAAATAAAAACACCCCCACACTCACCTGATACAGTCAGTGTAACAGCATCACTGGAGTGTGAGGAGCGTGAACCTCCTCTCTCTGCTCCTCTACAGGTGTATTTACCTGTGTGGGTCACTTCAACACCACTGATTCTGTACACCTGTCCACTACTGACAGGACTGTGTGAAGCATCTTTATACCAGCTGTACTGCCAGCTAGAGACACTTTCATCCTGTATGTCACATCTCAGAGTGACGGTCTCTCCACTCAACACCTGATTATCAGGATCTACGGTTGCCACTGGTTTAGGTCTTGTTGTAGAATAATAATAGAGCACATAAATTGCCATGATGAATTTGTTGCCATGGTCTATAATGATATAATAATAGTGTAATAGAGTAATAGTGCAATAGTTAATGCAACAGTTTGCTTTTATTAACACTATCAGCTAATTTACAAATATTGGACAAAATAATGTGAACACCCATTGTTATAGGGATTAATATAGGGTGGGGCACAAAAACTTCCTTTTTTTGAAGGCGAATGAAAGAAAAATTGTGGCTGATAAACAAAATTTATTTTTTGATAATGAAAGAACATAATTTCGGAATTCGGGCTATTTCCTGCCGAATAACATTCTTCAGCTGAAGCAGGTTTGTGGGGCGATGTTTAAAAACCTCTGCCTTGAGGTATCCCCATAAAAAAAATCACAGGGCGTTAGATCGGGCGAGCGCGCTGCCCACGGGATGTCACCTCGAATCGAGATGAGCCGTCCGGAATGTTATATAAGAATGTTATTTGGCAGGAAATAGCCCGAATTCCGGTGGACATGTTGGAACGTGGAAAGGGAAACGTCAGAAATCGGTTGCATCAGTGCATAGAGAACGGTGACCACCACCTTCAAGATATTTTATTTAAAACAGCATGATTTGAAATTTGAAATTATGTTCTTTCATTATCAAAAAATAAATTTTGTTTATCAGCCACAATTATTCTTTCATTCGCCTTGAAAAAAAAGGGAAGTTTTTGCGCCCCACCCTGTATTATTTGTGTATGCTGCTATGAAAAAATAAAATGTTGTGATTATCATTCATTTATTTTTAATTACTAGACATTGGACATTGTCTAGTTTTTATATCAGTATAAAAACAGCTGTGGTCAGCAGTGGTTAATTTAAGACATTGTTGAAATGGTTAACTTTTCAGACTTCTAAAGTGGACAGATGTTGGGAGCACATTTATCAGGAACATCTGTAACCTTTACAGCCGAACTCTTTGGTGTTTCAAGAGCAACAATGTCCATGATTATGACTGTAATACAAAGCATGGCAGGACTTTATCAGAGAAGAAGAATAGTGGCTGGAATTTAAAAATTACTGATAGTGACCGTTGAACACATTGCGTCCAAACAACACAGAACTACAGCAACAAAAGTGAGAGTAGAACTTAATATCCACCTTAAAGACCCTGTTTCCACAAAAACATTCTGCAGAGAAATTCACAAAGCCTTAATCACAGACACCAATGCAAAAATGCGAAAAAAGATGGTGTCATGATCATAAAACCTGGACAGCTGAAGACAGGAAATGAGTGATATGATCTGATGAATCATCATTTATATTACTCCTAACAGCAGGTCGAGTTTATGTACGAAGAACCACCAAGGAAGTGAACAACTTGGACTGTCTGGTTCCAACTGTCAAACATGGGAGGTGGATCTGTGAAGATTTGGGCAGCCATAATCTTGTTATTCTGCTGGTGACATCATTAGTCTACATGGTCATGTTACTGCCACCAAGTATTTGGAAATTCTAAGTGATCAGGTGCATGCTATGATCCAAATGTTGTTTCAAACAATTATGCCATTTTTTAAGATGTTTATGTTCCCATACATTCAGCCAAAACAGTTAAGTCTGGGTTTGAGGACTCAGTTACTGACAGCTCAAAATCAGATCAACAGCATAACTGATCTCTGAGCTCTGAGAGTCTCTCCAGAGTCTTCAACAGACCAGATTCTGAACTCCTGACTTGTGCTGTCTGTGTAGTCTCTCTCCCTTTCATCTATATAGGGTTCATTATTATTTATCTTCCAGCTGTAAGTCCCCTGAGTGTCTCCTCCTCCCTGTATGTAAGTCTACACTACTAATATCATGTTTAGAGTGAGTGTGAGTACATGTTTTTGTTACTTGTTGATACTGATATGTGTAACCTGCTTAATATTAAGAAATCAGGGGCATCATGGAGCATTTTATTTAGCACTAGTGATGTCAGTTGCTCTCTTGTGCTGCTGTCATTAAACTTGTGCTGTTTTATATTTAATATGTTAAGACATTTAAGCAGTGTAAAACTATTTGTGTGTAAAACTATTTATTCAGATCTGATGTTGCAGCCATCTTTTGATTAGAGTTATAAAAACTGCATTAATAAACAAGGAACAAATTAATAAATTGTGCAGAAACTTTTCAGCATCAAAGCAAATTAAATATGCAGACAATATAAAGGATAAACTATATATAAATCACCTTGAGCCTGGGACACTGGTATAAGTGAAATCAGCACTAAAAAGGGAACAGAAACAGAACATGACATAAATATGGAAATTATTCATTCTGTTAACTGTACATATTAGAAAAAGAGAACCCTCAAGATTAAATCTAAACTGCCATCTGTAAGAAAATACATTTGAAACTTTCTAAATGAAAAATAAATTAAAAATACAATAATCTAGACAAAGGTCAGTATTCTGCTCATGAATGCATTTGTTTCACTTTATTGCAAAAAGTAACCAAGTATGCAGCAGATATTATTATAATTGAAGTCTGAAAATCTTTTAGCTGGGACATAAAACCAAAGGACTATCACACTGTTATGTTCTTACAAAGAGAGAGAGAGAGAGAGAGAGAGAGAGCTACAAGACATTTTAATCCTGATCTTAAATACATTGTAGTAGTTTTAAACAGTTGTTGTTGATCTTTCAGCTGCTCCCTACATGCGTGAGGGGTCGCCACAGAGGACCAACTGGTCTGCACAACAACCTGGCACAGGTTTTACGCCGGATGCCCTTCCTGAAGCAACCCTCCCATTTTTTATTCGGGCTTTGGATCGGCACTGCATCCTGGGAATCGAATCCAGGCCTTCCACATGGTAGGTGAGAAACCCACCCCCATGACTGAGCCATCAGCGCCCTAAAGTAGTTTTAAACAGAACTGTTTAAATTCCTCTCATCACCTATCAGTCTGCTCCCATACACTGAGAACAATCTGTACACATCTGTTTTATTTTGATGAAGTTAAAGCAGTGATGGTCTGCTTCATAGAATTTAAAAGAGGCAGGGATTTATTTCTTTACTTTTTTTATTATTCATTGCTCAGGCCCAAGGTCTGTAGACTCGTTTAAGAGTAAGAAATTCTGGTCCATTGTCTCATTTAGAAGTGGCTCACCCTCCCCCACCAACAATTTCTATCCTCTGTTGGTACAGTCCTGTCCACCTGAATTAACTCTCAAATTTTATATAAGATAATCAATTCTAATGTCCCAGTTAAACCCAGGGTTCTCAACCAGGGAGCCATGAAAAAAAAATACGAACTAATTTAAATATATTCTTACATGTAATTAATTTTATTAATAATACATTGAATTGAAAAATAACACACTAAAACTATTTTTTAAAAATAAAAAATTAATAATTTCATTTTCTGACTGAAACCCGAAAATGTAGTTAACATGCACCGAGCGCTCAGTCAGGCATTTCACCACAGCAAACATAATGGACAAATTTGTAGTTCAACTGTCAGGCGATAAACAGACTCCTACTCAGAAAAAACAGTGACATCAATACGACAACAGTTACCTTAACTATGGGTTTGTGCTGTTTTCGAAAAACAAGGATTTACCTCAGCCACAATGTGTTGTCTGCTCTAAAGTGTTATCCAATGAGTGTATGAGACCATCTAAATTGATCAGACATTTGCATGCAAATCACGTGCAATACAAAGTCAAAAACAGGTCATTTTTTGAGCAAAAAGCAGAACAACTGGCTAGCGCACAGACTGAAATAAAACGTGTGAATAAAAAGCTCCTCAAATGATCATATGTTGTAGCCGATAAAATTGTCAAACAGAAAACAGCACACACTGTCAAGGAAACTTTAGTTTTGAGATGTGTTACTGCAATTGTGAGAGAATTTGGAGAGGAGAGTCCAAGAAAGCAGCTGAAATACTGCTTTTAAAAGACACAGTCAAGCTCCACATCTCCTGCATGTCCAAAGACATCACAGAACAGTGTGCAGCACGGCTTCACAGCAATGACTTCACTATACAGATAGATGAGTCGTGTGAAAAATGTCACAGCTGCTTGCATATGCTTGCTATGAATGGAAAAAGGAAGTACATGAGGACTTTTTGTTTTGTAAGAAGCTACGCACTACTACAACGGCAAAGGATATTTTCAGAGTGATGGATTGTTTGATGACATCGAATGAAATAAACTGGGCTAACTGCATCGGCGTCTGCACAGACGGAGTTGCAGTGATGATGGACAAGCACTCCGGAGTGGTCCAGCAGATAAAAAGCTGTTACACATTGCTTTTTTCACAGAGATGCTCTTGCTACAAAAGGAACCTACTCTTCATCATGTTCTACAACAGACTACAATGATTGGAGAGCAACAATCTCCAGATTGTTCACAGCCTTCTGCGCAGAGGTGGGTGCTGAAAACCAATTGCTGCTCATGCACACAGAGGTGAGATAGTTATCCCGGGGACGAATGCTGACTAAAGCTAAACTAAAGCTGACTATGCATCTTTAAACTGCATTATCCAGCATGAACGAGTTGAGGCTTTCAAAAGAAAGCTAAAACTGTAGAAAAACTGCACTTTCAGGAACCTTTGACATGTTTGAACAAATGAATGCCTTTCTAGCAAAGAGGGAACTAGATTTTGAAATCATCAAACCCCATGTTACAGTGCACCTTTCAAAGATGTCAGAGAAATGTGACTTATTTTCCTGCACTGCCTGAGGATCAAGCAGCTTCTTAACTCTGGAAAAAAAATCGCCCTCTCCAGGCCTGGTAGGGAACTGTCCAGCTGTTCCTGATATATATATAATAAACTAAACAAAGTAATCTAAAAGAAAAGAACACAAAATAGTGGGAATTAAAAATTTTATTTTATTTTCCTTGCTTACTTTCTTTACTTTACTTTAATTTCCTTTACTTACTTACTTCTTTCTGCTATTTTTGCTCGTAATTTTCTCTTTATTCACGCTTCCATTTTCTGTGCTCTTCTCTCTAAGTTGCTAGTTTGCGATTCCAAATATCCGGAGTTTTATTCAGATTAGAGACAGGATAAATGGTCCATTGGTCCAGTGCTTCTGACAGCCTTTTTTCTCTTAGTCTTTTTTTTAAATTAATTAATTTATTTATTTTTATGGAGACTAAGCAAAGTTTATCAAATCAAAATGTCATACACATTATAGATATCAGTCTCCACTTGGTCAAACACTCAATGTATTTTTTGTGCAATGTTAAACAGAATGTCAAGAAACTGAAACTTTAAATAATTTTCACCGCAACATGATAGAGTTCTGCTGAGCGTCGAAAGCTTTAAACTGGAATAGAAACGTCAAATCTTGATGAAAAAAGAAAAGAAGCAACATTTCTCTGGAATGAAGGCCTTAAATTAAAATTTAGAAGGAAAACTAAAGACTCGCCCTTGAAGCCTCTATTATAAAGTGTACCATCGAAGTAGTAGCTCCCTGTGTAATATTCAGTATCGAGCTCAATCAGCAGTCTCAGCCATGTGTTACCTGCTCCAGAGAGAGAGAGAGAGAGAGAGAGAGAGAGAGAGAGAGACAGGATAGATACATGTACACTAATCAGCCGTAACATGTCCCCTTTTTTCCGCCAAAACAGCTGTGATGGACAAGGCTCTAGAGAAGGCTGTAGAGAAGACTATACAAGGCCTCTGAAGGTGTGATGTGGTATCTGGCACCTACACATTTGCAGCAGATCTTTTAAGTCCTGTAAACTGTGAGCTCAGGCCTCCATTACAGAAAACAGAAGACATTTATTAAATGTGTAGATCATGTCTATATTGTGTCGGTCCAGGACCATATCCATATGTCTGCACAACATCCAAATCAGGTTCAGTGTCTGGACGTCTGACTACGACCCCACTCAGACATGCAGCTCAATATTCAAAGGTCTGGATGGGAGTTTTCTGGATGTGGAAAAGAGATATGCAGAAAAACTGACATGTGACATCAGTAAGCACAGCCTGTACAATGAACATGCTACAAAAAAATTCAGTTACATTCTAATGAATTAATCTTCTGGACCACACTTCACTATACCTTATTACATTTCATCTGCTATTTTAAAATTTTAGATTTTCTTCATATATTTTGCCAAATTTTCCCTGGAATATGTCAAAACAGACCAGAACAGCAGAAGATCACTCCTGTCAGACAAGAAAAGGAATCCAATCACAGAGTGGACAACAGGCTCACCCAAGCTGACCGTTTGAAAACGGGAGATCTGGTCTAATGCATCTTGATTTTACGGCATGATGCATGTGGCAAATATTTTCAAGTTTATTTTCTGCATAAGTTTTTGATAAATTTGACACAATAAGTAAATAAAACTAGACAATAATTTGGCATATTTTCCTTGTCTGAAGTTTCACATTTTCTTCCTGAATGTGGATATCCAGGATGTTTTTGGGTGTCTCCAGGATAAGCTTCAGATTCACTGCAACCATAACCGGCATAAATTGTTTCCTGAAGATGGATTCATGATTTTATGAGTCGATCACAGCACAGCTCCAATGTTTTTAGGTTCTTATGTGAGGAGGATCACTAGTGGTCTTGAGCAAACCTGAGCACCCCAATATATTCTTGTTACAATTTTTCTAAAGATAACACAACCTGCTGCAGCAGCATTCCGACTTATAAATTCATAACATTTAATTATGCATCATATGAACAGTATTCCTAACATAGGTGACCACTGAAGCTTCTGACCAGAAAAAACCTCTGAGGATGATGAATAGCAAAAAATATGTAACTTTAATTTTGAAATAGAATAATTATTAATATCTACAATGTCCATATAGAATATACCCAGTAATAGTGATGGTATAGTGTTCCTAATAAAGGGTATGTTCTGAAATATAATCAACCTGAATAGTTGTTTTGTCTCCAAATGACTCTGCTATGGAGACTCTGGCTTCAAATGACTGTCTTCAGATTCGACAACTTTTGAATTAAAAAGAGTTCAATGATTTCAGTGGAGTTAGATTTAGTCCAACTTCACACCTCCTCCCCTTTTTCACAGCTCAACTTGCATAACTAAATGAAAATAGAAAATAAACCACATCCTTGACATGCTCTCTGCTCTCAACTAACACGTCGAGCTAGCATTAGGGCTATTGTTAGCTAGCTACAAATGTTGGTGCCAGGTTAGCTAGCTAGCACGTTAGCCGTCCTACATGACGGTCATGTTAAATCAAGCAGAAACGAGCTAACGGCACCGTTACAGTTGGGAATATTTTCTTCTGCTATGGCAGTTTTCTAAAGTAATGCCCGGTTAGCTCCTAACGCTAACTCTGACTGAAACCAGCGTTTAGCTAACGGTAGCTAGTTACTATGATGGGACAAAGCTAGCTGTTGGATAGATGTGTATCTGCTGCCTTTATATTGTTTATACAGTTTATATATTTTGTTTATATTTTTGTAAAACCACTTTTGTAATTGAAGTTAAGTTGTGTTTGTTATTTGTATCTTTATAGATTGTTTTTTTTGTTGTATGTTGCGGGACTTTTATTTTGAAGCCTCGGTTCCGGGTCTCGTGCAGATGCTGATTTAGCGGGAGGGTTTTTAGTGAAGAAAGTTAGCGGTAAGCACGGACATTATGGATGCTCTGATAAAAGTTTATTCTAGTCATAAAAAGAACTTAAAGTATCATAAAGAAGATTTAAAGACTATTTCCCTTTCTCACAGCATGCAGCCAACGAGGTATTTGTTTATTTGTCTGTATTTTCTGTCTGTAAACTGCCATTGCTTCTGTTCCTCACGCTTTCACTGTGTGTCAAGATAATGTGTTTGTTGTGTTTTGTTGTTACTGTGTTTCGTTTTCACGGCGGATTTGAGGAAAAGTCTTCAAATAAACCAGTAATAGGAGAGCCGTGTGTGTGTTCAGTACAGTTCAGGCAAATTATAAAAAATTATAAAATTATTATTATCATACGCCGCACACTGCATCAAATTGGTCTGCATTGATGTCGTCCCAAAAGGAAGCCTCTACTAAAGATGATGCTCAAGAAAGCCCGCCTACAGTTTGCTGAAGATAAGCAGACTAAGGACATGGATTACTGGAACCATGTCCTGTGGTCCGATGAGACCAAGATAAACTTATTTGGTTCAGATGGTGTCAAGCGTGTGTGGCAGCAACCAGGTGAGGAGTACAAAGACAAGTGTGTCTTGTCTACAGTCAAACATGGTGGTGGGAGTGTCATGGTCTGGGCCTGCATGAGTGCTGCTGGCACATATTCCAACATGATAACGACCCCAAACACACCTCCAAGATGACCACTGCCTTGCTAAAGAAGCTGAGGGTAAAGGTGATGGACTGGCCAAGCATGTCTCCAGACCGAAACCCTATTGAGCATCTGTGGGGCATCCTCAAACGGAAGGTGGGGGAGCACAAGGTCTCTAACATCCACCAGCTCTGTGATGTCATCATGGAGGTGTGGAAGAGGACTCCAGTGGCAACCTGTGAAGCTCTGGTGAACTCCATGCCCAAGAGGGTTAAGGCAGTGCTGGAAAATAATGGTGGCCACACAAAATATTGACACTTTGGGCCCAATTTGGACATTTCCACTTAGGGGTGTAGTCACTTTTGTTGCCAACGGTTTAGACATTAATGGCTGTGTGTTGAGTTATTTTGAGGGGGCAGCAAATTTACACTGTTATACAGGCTGTACACTCACTACTTTACATTGGAGCAGAGGGTCATTTCTTCAGTGTTGTCACATGAAAAGATATAATAAAATATTTACAAAAATGTGAGGGGTGTACTCACTTTTGTGAGATACTGAGATTCTATTTGTAGACTGCTGCAACAACAATAAAACACAATGATCTGTTTTTTCTGTTAACTGTGTATTGTGTTTACATCCACAGCATTTTACTATTGCACTTTATTCATTACAAAACTGTGTAGTGGTCAGTGCTGCACTGTCCCTGGTCAGTTATTGTACTGTACTGTACTGTCTTGCACTGTGTACACACATGCACTTTATGTAGTACTGTGTAGGTCTGTGTAGTGAACTTAGTTCTGTGTTGTCTCCTGTAGTTGTGTGTTTTATGTAGCACCATGGTCCTGGAGGAACGTTGTTTCATGTTACTGTGTACTGTACCAGCTGTATGTGCTTCAAATGACAATAAAAGCTACTTGACTAAACACCAGTGACCTGGAGTCCCAGTTAATGACGTCCGCTCGTAACAACGAGTCTAAAGTCTTTACTTATGGTTTAGTAACTGGATACATGGAAATATTCTCAAAGAAATCCTTATTTTAACTCATTTCAGCACTTTTCAACACTCTACACAGTTCTGGAGCACATTATTCTCACACCAGTCTCTTCCCTACACAAATCTTTTCTGATTGGCTCATAACAGATCCATCATAACAGGAGAAACTTCCTATTGGACAATCAAATAAAAACTGTTACAGCAATTACATTTCACATAACTGAACACGTTCATACTCAATATTAAAATGTCTTTGACTCCCTCTAGTGGTAACTGCTGTATGGTTTTAATCCTGACTAGTAAGGGGCGGATTCTTCAATACATCCAACCAATGATTTGCTCCTTCACATCCTGCACGCTAATGCAGTCTTTAAAAAGCAGGAACAATCTGCTGAAGCAGTCATGTGTTTTACACAGTCGAGACTTAAGAGAATAAAATAATGAGTCAGTACATGGAAGTGAAGGAGAATGATTGGATCATGGATGAAACATCACTACATGTGAGAGTTTCCTTAAATCCCTGTAATATTTTATTAGACCTGATATCTATCATGTGATTTGTTGTAGAATAGTTTTAAATGTAAGCTGATATAGGGAATAAAACATGAGGAGCTTTAGTTGAGCCCACAAATAGTTTTCTCTCTGAATATCACATTTTCCTTCATAACACACACTAATGATGTCTAACAGCCAGATGTTTTTTTTTTCTTTTTGTACACAAATGATACTGTAACTACTACATACTGTTTCATTGTGGACTCAGTTACAGAGTGAAACCCCAGAACTGCAGAACTTTTATTTTGAAAGTTTTCCGGAAGTACTAGTTACTAGTACTTGTACTGCTTGTGGTTTCTCTGGAAGGTGTATATTATTCTCTTTTTTTTATTATATATTAATATATTGTGGTTCACTTTTGGACTATTTGTACATCACAGACACTGTACAGAGACTGTACTTACAGCTGATTCATCATTCTTGTACAGAGAGTCTTCACCAACATAACATATCTGTCACTCCTCTACAATGGTGTAGCAAAGGGCTGTGTCAAAGTCTGGTCTTAAGTATACTGCTGGACAGGCTTCACAAAACTGAACATATTCATACTCATTATTAAAATGTCTTTGACTCCCTCTAGTGGTAACTGCTGTATGGTTTTAATCCTGACTAGTAAGGGGCGGATTCATTCAATACATCCAACCAGTGATTTGCTCCTTCACATCCTGCAGCAAAGGGTTGTGTCAAAGTCTGGTCTTAAGTATACTGCTGGACAGGTTCAGGAAATCCAGGTTAATCATCCTGGAGAAGTCTGTAATTTGTTCTCCTGCTATCACTGTGTGCACCACTGCTGCCCTCTGCTGGCTGCTGTCGGTGTAGCATGGTCTCAGAGTAACAAACAGGATTTAATGTTAATTAATACAGTAAAATATACAAGAAACTATTTTCATGTTACAGTTTTCCATAGAAGAAGTGTGTGATGTTCTTCACTGCAGACATCAAGCAACAATTCACCTCAATTCTGTAGACCGTGTTAGTGCTCATATACAACACTGATTTAGGTCTAAGCTTGATTTACAAACCTCTAACCCTGACTGTCTTACTCCCTCTGACAGGACTGGGAAGAAATGCACTTATGATGATGTTTTCTAGCAGAGTTTTACACTGAAACCAACTGGGGAAGAATAGTCTGTTTCGGGGGAGGAAGAAAGGAAAAAAATGGGGAAGGAGGAAAAAAGAGAAAACAAAGAGAAGAAAGAAAGGAGAAGTGCTTGTTTCCAGACAAACAATTGCTCTTATTTTTTTTATTTAAAAATAAGATTTATTATTTAATACGGAATAATAAGCAGCCAAACAGTGCACATTTAACATACAGGCAGTGCACATCAGTGCTGGATTTTGAGACATGACATGGACTAATACAAGACACGATACGTAAAAGACAACTAGATGAGCCAAGTAAAATAGGAGCACTGCTGGAATTGCCATGTGCAGCAAAATCTTGAATTGTTTAAATGTTAGTGATAATTATTTAGTGAGACTTAAATCATGGACAGTGGAATAATTCATTTTTAGAATGAGGGTTATTGGTTTGGAAATGAACTCATTTCATTAATCTTGCCTGATTTTGCTAATATTCTGTTTCATTTAGGTGTTCAGTAATAACAAGATAAACTACTGGATTAGGGGTTTCTATTACTTTTCCTTGTAAGACGCTGGACTTTACAACCTATAGTTAAATGCAGTGTATCTGAAACAGACACACTTTAAGCAGAAACACATTTCAGAATGCACAAAACATGGAACTTTGAAGCAGACAGACCACAACAGCAGAAGATCACTCCTGTCAAACATGAAAAGGAATTCAAGCCCAGAGTGGACACAGGTTTATGCAAACTGACCATTTGCATCTTGATTTTTTTCTGCATGATGCAGGTTGTAGGCTTAGAATTTGGCATCAACAAATTAAATGCATACAACGTGCAAATATTTTCAGCTTCACAGTTCTGTCCTCCCTGAATGTGGGTGTCCAGTTTGGCTGATAGCTAAACAGATTCCCAATGAGAGACAAACGTAGCTGGTTCAGGCTGTTTATTTGACTTCCACAGAAAACACTGTAAAACTTAAACACACAGAAGAAAAGGATATATGAATCAAACGTATCAAAATTGACAAGTTAACAGCACATTTAAATACCTACAAGAGTATGACATGTTTCTAATCACGGTCAAATGGTATTGAAAACATGCCATGATATGCTGAAACCTAGCCTGTTAGCTCAATGCTAATACACAAAGGAATGTCCCATTAACCCGCTAACAGTAATTAACATTGCGATCGCGACCAAACTACATTAAAATAATATAACATCTATCGCTATTCAAACTACTAAACAAGTCCTTAAACTGTGTACAACCCAATATTCGTACTTACAGGCATATAATTTCTCTGCTCTGTACAAGTGTACCAGTGTACTTGGCATTCACTGAGGAAACAAAGTGCTACTCCTTTGGCATGGCCGACCTCTGACCAAAAACTACAGCAACCCAACAGAACAAAACACAAAACTGAAAAACACCACATTGTCTATACAGCCACATTATGTGGTATTGCTTCAACATTTAGTGGGCAGCACATTCACACTTCCTCCCCTTCTTCACTGCCGAACACACAGCACTGAATTAAAAAAAGAAGTGAAACCACAACTCCCAAAATGTCTCTGTTCTCACGCCTCTAAAACTGTCACTGCCCTGTGTGTCAGTGTACAAGGCTAATGAGAAGTGTTTATTTCTGCATAATTCATGAGGAAGATTTGACCAAAATAAATAAATAATACTAAACAATAGTTTGGTGTTAGTGAGTATTAGAATGAACTTATTGCGCTGAGTTGCTTCAGAGTAGTCAGAGTTTTTAAAACCTTTCTGTATACAGGAAACACCACCAGAAGATGACGATCAAACGCAGATTCCACTAAAACAGACCTGTGTTTTAAACTCGCTCTACTTGTACTCTTACCTGTTGAACTATCATAGTTACTGAGAGTAGATACACATCAAACTAAACCCTTCTCATAACAGATATGGAGACACTGATCCACCTGAGCAGTCATGCTGAAGTACACACAATGTCCTAATCACACAATAAGATCATCACTCAGGACATTCAGACTGCAGATGAACAACTTTATACCCCACCACTCACTCTAATGAAGACACAAAGAGAACATTTACTCACAGAGCATCACAGAGAGTGGACTGAGCTCCATCCTGTCCCTCTAATGACTGACTGACTGACAGAGCAGAGGTGTGAGTTAAAGTCTAGATACTGTGTGGTTTAACTCCTATTCCTATTCCTATTCCTTTGGTTAACTCCTACTCTTTCTTCCTCTTTCCAGAAAATCTAAATATGCAAACATACAAAATAGGAAAGTGACAGTAGAGGAGATTCACTGATCTCATCTTTAAGATAAAAAACAAACAAACATCTGTATCATCCGTATTGGAGACAAAGAGCTGTGTGCTTTCTCCACATGCTGGAACTGTGAGACAGCACCGTGACACTCTTATAAAGTCAGTCTTAATCAGTCAGAGCTTTAGTGTTAATGTAATCCCATGGTCATGCTTTCCTGCTCTCTTACTGGTCACTACCATTATTGTGGTTATTATTCTGCTAAAAGCCTTTAAGCACAAATGTACATTTAATGCAGACTTTTCTCAGGCAGCGATTTATTTGAACAATTTTGTACGATTTATCACAATAAAATATACATCTCCTAAGCCTAGTGACTAATGTTACTAGGTCAAATCTGTGGCTGCTTTATTAATGCTTAAATTATAATTACTCTCTATTGAGTTTTTTCTTCATTCTGAAAATGTTTGAGCTGTATGATCATTTATGATTCATTAGCAATTCTACAGAAAACCCAAGTGTAACTAATTTCAGTTAAAATATTGTCCTGATGCAGAGAGGACAAGACTGTGATGAATATGGATGAGTACACATGTACATTTGTGATCCTTATCTAATGATAAAAGGTGGAGAGGGTGTAAAGCTGTTCTAAACGAGCTGCTAGATTTATGTTATTGACTTTCAATTGTTCTTTATGCAGTAAATCACTAAATAGTAGATTAAAGCACCAATCAAGTGGTAAAGCATCAAACCAAAAAGTTGAGAGGTTATGTCATTATTAATGTTGCCTTGTCCCACTAAAATCTATGCTTATGAGAGCAATGGCCTTAGAGGAGCTCTGAAGAATTTCCCTGTAAACTGCAACAACCACAAGTTAAAAAGAAATGTGGGCGTGTCTTCAAACATATGTTGATAGAATTGTAACACCCTCAGTCACACCTCCCCCTCTTCACCATCAGAGGGAAACCTCACCCAAATACTGACACTTCCAGGTCACTCAGTTCACTTCCTGGTTTTAAGTCATTTAAGCCATGCATATGCTAAGTGTGAAGTTCTCCTGTGTTATCAAGCCTTGTTTCATTGTTCTTGTTTGCTTTCCATGGTTATGACCTAGTTTTTCTGTTTCCTGGTTTTGTGCTTTTTGGATTTCTGTATTGGATTTCTGTCTGCTACGTTAATTGCTGTTTTCTGCTCATTTGAACCCTGCCTGTTTCTGGTTTCTGCCTCTGCCTCCCATATTGGATTATTTGCTAATGTTCTCCATTAAAATCTACACATGGAGTCTTCGATGCCTGTCTCAGTGTATGTGTTACAAGAATAATGTTCTTCCAGCTCATGTACATCGATTTACTTTCAGAGATTTTGTGAATGCATAATATCTCTATTCCACTTCCAATGCTTTATTAAAATAGGTATTGTGCATGCATGAAACTTTAATACAAACATTATTTAATCTACAAACAAAGTCGTATCAGGACATTTATGAACACAGTGAGATGAGTTACAAAGCATCAGGTCATATATATAAAATATATAAAGAGAAAATTTGCAAAAGCAACATGAAATTTAAAAAGACAAAAAAAGGAAATAATTCATATTTCAATAACTCAGCTAACTTTACTTTCATCTTAACAACTTCATCAGTGAAGTTTTGTACATCAACAAGATTAACTTACTTTCTGTTAGAAAACAGTGACGGCCTTACAGACTTCACTCACGTTTCCAAAAACCAACCAAAAGCACTGAAGTGTAAGTATATGAGAAAAATAAAAATAAACATTATTGTTAAAATATGTAAATGAGCCACAAACATAAATTAATGTACTTTCAGTGGAATTAGTATATGAGTAACAGAAAAATCTGTATTTTAGACTCTCGTTTCTGACCTTATTTTTCTTGTACTTGTATAGCATGTATCCAGGTGAAAGTGCATTAATACAATTATATTTACTATGAATTATATATTTTTAAATGTTTTAAAATATGCCACATGTATATATACAGAATGAGTATAAAAAGAGTAAAAAATTGCATATAGGCTGTACTGCTGTGTACAGGAAGGGGATGAGTAGACTCTACTGCTGTGTACAGGAAGGGGATGAGTAGACTCTACTGCTGTGTACAGGAAGGGGATGAGTAGACTCTACTGCTGTGTACAGGAAGGGGATGAGTAGACTCTACTGCTGTGTACAGGAAGGGGATGAGTAGACTCTACTGCTGTGTACAGGAAGGGGATGAGTAGACTCTACTGCTGTGTACAGGAAGGGGATGAGTAGACTGTACTTTCTGAGGAAGATCAGATGCTTTAATGTTTGCAGTAAGATGTTGGAGATCTTCTACCAGTCTGATGTTGTGAGTGCTGTCTTCTTTGCAGCATTATGCTGGGGAGGCAGCATTAGAGCCGGAGAAGCAAGGAAGCTGAACACACTGATAAAGAAGACTGGCTCTGTACTGGGATGCTCCCTTAACTGTTTTGATTTGATCGTGGAAAAGAAGACACTAAACAAACTAATGTCCATCCTGGACAATGCATCACATCCCCTCCATGACTTATTGGTCAAACAGCTGCAGCAAGGACCGGTACAGGAGAATAGTTCATCACTGTACCAGGATGTTATTGTGTCTGTTCCTTAAATAAGTGCATTGGGCTTCTGTTGGTGGGATTCTGTTTACTGCACTGCTGTTAATCACTATATAATTACACTGATGCAGATTATTGTGGATGATCATATCTACTTTGCTGCATATCTCTTGTTAATAGTTGCACTGGTATACACTGTTATATTTATTCTATTTTTATTAATATTTATAATATTACAGATTACATTGTTATATTACTCTTGATAATTTCTTACTGCATATGCTATTCTTTTGCTGCTGCTGTAATGTGTGAATCTATCTATCTATCTATCTATCTATCTATCTATCTATCTATCTATCTATCTATCTATCTATCTATCTATCTATCTATCTATCTATCTATCTATCTATCTGTCTGTCTGTCTGTCTGTCTGTCTGTCTGTCTGTCTGTCTGTCTATCTATCTATCTATCTATAACTGACACATTTTTCATCATTTTTCCAAAGACTTTCCTTCTATCTGTTTGATAACTGTAGCTTCAACAGAACAGACACATGGCTCACTGCAAAAAGAAAAGAAAAAGATTATAATAAACAAGTTCATAAATATTTTTTCTGACATTGGTGTCACTATTAATGTCAGTATTTTGCATGTCCATAGTTAACTCTGTCATAACTGTTCAAGTAGACTGAAGTGATGGAAAATTATCTAGACAGCTTCCAAACAAACATGGATGAACTCTTACAGATTCTGTGAGCTGGGTTTTGTGTACATGGATACTGTAACTGCTAGAGAACAAAATCTACTTAAGGCACCATTTTAAAATCTTTCTTACTTCATGGTGTTTGGTTTGTTTTATTAATGCAGTATATGTCATGACACTTACCTCCATGTTGTCCTTCTTTACTGAGTTGATGGAATCATCAGTCACACTGGCCTTTCGAAGTAGAAATCAGATATCATGAATTAATCTCCTGAACTTCAGTTCAATTTAAATTATTACACAGAAAATGATCTAGATATGAAATAATACATAACTAAAATACATTAATTTAACATTTATGGAAGGAGTCTCCAGTGTTAGCACTGTGACATTTTCTGACATGGGAAAATTTTCATGACAGAGGACTTTATGCTCGGTAACAGGAGAGATAACAGATTTTGTATTATTCACTTTATGAGAAAAAAGTCTGGTGAGGGAATGACTGTTTATACTGTATGTGCTGTAACACAAATGATAACAGGATCTAAATTTCCATAACTAATCAACATATACATCAGTCATTATCAGTCCCTTGCCAAAACTACACTGACCCCTAGCTGCTTTTTAGATCTTTAAATTCTGGCATTTTTTTTGCTTCATTTATTATTCAGCATGTGGCATCTTAACAGTGTGTGATAAGTTTTTAATGATTAGTGCTAGAATACATCACTGACTTTTTAATAGGGTCTGTGATAGAACTGACTCCTCTGATCTAAATTGTAGCTTATCAGATACTTGGATGCAGATTGTTAATATAACAAATGATTAAATGTGCTGAAGACTGCAAGTGTTATTTGCTTATTTTGTTCTTAAATAAAGCCATGAAATGTCCCAGCATTAAAACACTATACCATTGTTCCTGTTTTTTGCCTTCTTTTTGTTTGAGACCTGTTTTAGTCTCTACAAGACACTTCTGTACTTTACTGTATAGAGTTAATCTATAGTTAAATCTCCTAATGTAAGAGGAAATGTCTGGAATGAAATAAAGCTACCTGTTCCACTCATGCACATCTCATTGTCATAGATAGTCACATCATCCATATTGGCATAGATAGCACTTTCTACAGAAAACAGAACAAGGCCTCAGAAAAATACAAAAAAAAAACTCAAAAAAGATCTTCGAAGAACAAATGTAGATATAAACAGTCATTGAGACAGTGTCTGACCAGCCTGAAGTGGTGTGTGTCCTGACTGAGAGTCTTCAGCTCCTGACCGGATCTGATTCTGATCTGATGTCTGATTGGTTTTCTGCTGCTTTTCTACAGAGAGAGAGATTCTACATCTGAACATTGTGTAAATAGTGACCAAAACATTTTATATTTCTATTTTACACAGGCCTGATTACAGCATAATAAACAGAGTGTGTACAAAAGGTCACTTGTACAATAGAAATAAAAAAACAAATATTAATTATGAATGTAATAACAATATGTATAACATTATATATAGTCTTTGGATTCAAATAGTATTCTTTATTTTATTAGAAATTTATATTTTCATTACACTGAATTTGCTCTTAACTTGCATTAGCACTTCTGTCATATTATTCTGCTTTTTCTTAAGATAGAATTTTGCTCTAAATATGACTTTATAGCATGTTATGGGTTTATAATAATATTGATGTGTAATATGACTAGATAGTATTTGTTACATTACAGTTAATATTTCTATATTTAGTATGTGTAAATACTTTTAATTTACTTCAGAGTCTACACTGTATTTAAACTGTTTCTTGCACTGTAATCAGGATGATATCTCACAGAATAATATTGACTTTATTCCTTTATAATAATGAAATATTCCAAATAAGATCTTTTCATCAACACTTTTAGTTATGAATTCATTCAAATAAACTTTAGTTATTGTCCATAATTATGTGATACATCAAAATGTGCTTTAATCCTTTAGAAATTCTGGTTATACTCTACATAACATAGCTAAATCAGTTATGAGACCTTTTTTTCTTTTGCAGAACCACAGCAGGATCATTAAGATCAGAATAGCGATGAACAAAAATCCCAAACCCACAACCAGTCCTACTGTTAAACCACTGGAACCTGAAACTGAAACAGAGGAGAGAAAAGGCAGCAATTAAACACAGAAACTCTGATATTAAAAAGTGAATTCAAATAAAAATAAATCAATAAAGTTTTTTCACATCTGACTGAGATCCAGCTTTGGGGTGACTCTCCTCTCTCTGGGTGTTTACAGTGGTAGAAACCTTCATCTGACTTTGAGACAGTTTGGATGATCATCTCTCCTGTACTCTGGTTCTGGAGAACTGATCCATCTTTATAGAAATCAGCTCGGACGTTTGAGGGATTTGGGTTGCGATATAAACAGCGTAGAGTCAGAGGATGTCCCTCAGTCACAGGATGGACAGGACTCTCCAGGATCACATCACCATCTAGAACACAGAAAATCACAAACAAGGAAATCCACACACTATGATGTGTCTGTAGATAATAAATAAAAGTGCTCTAATTTATCTGTATATAACGTAAAACTCTCTAAACCTGTGGAGTCTGCAGATATTTAATTCAAGTCTGCAGAAAACTGCCTACACTAGCTCATGAGAAAACATTCAACTGAATTATGGATTCATCAGTACAGATATATACTAATATAGAATATTGATTTGATTTCATGCTCATCTACTGATCCTAGTAAAACTAGTATCTACTACTAACACACATGTATTCATACTCAGAACATTTTTCTTTTCCTTTAACATTAAACACACTACATGAAGACTCACCATGCACTGTGATGTGGACAGGATTACTGTTTTCTCCAGATTCAGACTCACACCAGTAAACTCCAGTGTAGGATGTGGAGAGGAAGCTGATGTTACATGTAGATCCTGTAACTGATCCCCAGTGTGAACAATCTAACACTCTCTCACTGTGTGTGTATCGTCTCACTGTCCATCCAGTAGAGTTACTCTGGTCCTCACAGCTCAGTGAGAGAGAGTCATTAGTAAAGTGTTGAATTCTGCTGGGATTGATGATCAGAGAGACTGGAGGAGATTCACCTTAAACACAAAAAAGAGCCATGTAATACAAGACGAAAGAGGAAACATGCAATATAATGAGGCAAAACACGAAGAACTTAATTTCTTTTATTTTCCTATTTATTACCAAAAATATTTAACCAGTGACAAGGAGTGGAGAAATCACAAAATACAGGAGAACACAAGGAAAATCATGACAATAATCCTCTACTAGCACTTAGGACTCTTTAACTGCCTTATACATATGAATAAACAAATGTTGCATTAATCTGATCTTACATTCACACTTTTCTATTCTACACTTCAACACAACAGTTAATTTTCCTCACCAGTGATCCATAGTGGCTGTGGATTGCTGTACTGTGAGTGAAGGGCTGGTTCTCCTCTCTCTCCTCTGCACATATAAACTCCTGTGTGATTAAGAGCAGCAGGACTGAGAGTGTATTTGCCTCCAGATCCTCTGCTGCTGTCTGAGAGGAGCTCCACATACACGCTATAGCCACCATTATTATTTATTCCAGTTAAGCCGTCTCTGTAGGGAACAACTGTGTACCAGCTGAATGTCCAGTCTGTAGAGGAGTCTGTAACCTCACAGCTTAGAGTCACTGAGTCTCCTTCAGTCAGCCAGCTCTGTAGAGATACATTCAGTACTGCCCGTGGTCTTTCTGATATGCAGGAAAAACAAAATATTTCTTTTCTAGAGTTATTTAATACACAGTAAGAAGCTTTCCATGAATGTCTAACTGCATATTTTCAAGTGTTTCCAGAAATCCTCACACACTCACCTGATACAGTCAGTGTAACTAGAATCTGTCAGCAGTCACGATATCTTACAGAAACACTTTACAATTTTACACAGACCTGTATCACTACAAAAGACCAACTAAGAACTGAGTAATAATTATCAATACTAATTATGCTGAGTTACTGTACTTTCTATCCATTTAAAGTTACATTTATTGTTGAGGAATGTCTGCAAAATCAGTTCTTGTTCTCACTTACATTATAGCAGCTATAAACAGTCATATCATCAACAACCTATTTTTCTCACTCCTTTAATGCATCAATATATTCGTTGTTTGTTTTTGTTTATAAAATAAAATGTTTTTAAAATGCTGCAGTGGATGTAAATATATATTATATAATAAATATATATTATAAAGCAATATTTTCAATTATGACAATATCATTAAGCAATATGTAAAAGCATTACACCTCTAACAATCATGTAATCAACATAGAGGAAAAAATCATGACATACCTCTCACTGTAATCTTGACAGGATCACTGAACTCTGTGAAGTAGTAGTAGTTGTTGTTTATCCTGTTTGCCCGACACCGGTACTCTGTTTCTCCTGCATTATCGACTGTCACTTTAAGTGTGTTCTCTTGTTCACTGTTCAGATTCTGTAACTGATTATTTCTGTACCAGTGAAACTCCCATCCAGTCTCCTGCTGCAGCTCACAGCTCAGAGTGACGGTGTCTCCAGTGTAGACGGAGCTCTGAGGATTCACTCTCACAGTCGGTTTGGGTTTTGCTGTTGATCCCAAATGAAAAATTATTTGTACAGAAAATAAACAACTATCAAAAAAAATTGTACAAATTTCCAAGAGTTTCCAGCTGAAAAGAAAAATTATAATTATAATCACAGCATAGGGCAGGTTTTTTGAATTACAGTGAAGTTGTATTTAACCCTTAACACTTTATAACAATTTGTGAAAATATTTTCTTACATGTCTCACGCATTCACTTCTGGTTTTGGAGGAACTCTATATTGTGTATTTTTTCTTCTTTTAACATAGTTTAAGTAATAAAACACTCTGTCTAACACTGTTATAGACTTCCTGTTTCCCGATTATTTTTAACAGCATGTGCCAATGATTACAGTTTAATTATTTATTGAATGACACAGTGTAATTTTCATACATTTATATTTACAGTTACTGTTGTGAAATGCCTGCAAAACAAGTTAGTTCCTGTTTTTGTCACATTATGGGGCTGGAGGCAGGTACAAGTGTAAAAGTTCATTTATTTACAGAGAAAAAATAAACTATAAAAATGTGACAGAAACAAAGCAAAAACAAACACTAGATCATGGATGTGGAAGAATAAACACACATGGATAATATCAGTAATTTCTCTCCCCATAACACCCAGTTATGGAATTGTAGATATGCATTAAATAAGAACAAATATTTATTTTACCAAAGTAAATGCACTTTTTAGATAAAACTGGAAATATCTTATGAATATATCCCACAATCTAGTTTTCAAATGCCATACAATTTACGTCATAGTAATGTTCCTCATCTTCCAGAGCTTTTGGTGAATGAACCTGATCTCACTAGCCCAAATTTTCACAATACCATAATTATGAAGGCCTATGTCAAAGAGCTATATACTTTTTGAAACAACGGATGATTTATTATGATGTAGATTTGCCTGTACACTTTGAGAAGATTCACATTACTGGTTATTTCATAAATTTAGAAATCTCTGTGCTTTTGCAAAAAAATAAAAAATAAAAAATTGATTGTTGGCATTATTGTAAAAGATGACATAGCAATCAGTGTAATTGTTATTCTTTGAAGGTTTTTGTGGTTGTATTTTTTACACAAGAACATTTATTTTCTTCTTTTTGTAATAACACATAACAATAGTAATAATAGTAATAATATGTGTGGTTGAGAGTAGAAACTAGTTATAGAGTATATGAATTCAGTAGTTAATAATGTTAACATTGGTTAATACTAATAATAATCTTCTTCTTCTTTCGGCTTTTCCTTTCAGGGGTGGCCACAGTGAATCATCTCTCTCTACCTATTCCTATATTCTCCATCCTCAACACTTGCACCCACTAGCATCATATCCTCATTTATTACATCCATATACCTCCTCTTTGGCCTTCCTCTTTGCCTCCTGCCTGGAAGCTCCATGTCCAACATTCCCCTACCAATATACTCACTCTCCCTCCTCTGGACATGTCCAAACCATCTTAATCTGGCCTCCCTAACTTTGTCCCTCAAACATCCAGCATGAGCTGTCCCTCTGATGTACTCGTTCCTAATCCTGTCCAACCGTGTCACTCCCAAAGAGAACCTCAACATCTTCAGCTCTACTTCCTCCAGATCTGACTCCTGTCTCTTCCTCAGTGACACTGTCTCTAAACCATACAAAAGACCAGTCTCACCACTGTCTTGTACATCTTCCCCTTGATTCTTGCTGATATTTTTCTATCACACAGAACTCCCAACACCTTTCTCCACCCATTCCAAAATGGACAAATTTTCAAATGTTAACTGAAATGAACAACTTTAATTTTTGGTTTGTGTAATATTTTATATTTTCAATTACAGTAAATTCATGTTTAACACTTAAAACTGTTCTCACTTACATTACAGCAGATCTCAAATGAGAAATACTTTTAAACATATGTTTTTCAAGATTATTGTAAACAAACTGGAATAGCAAGGAATTACAATAATTAAGTAATATTTTTTCTAAACAAAACTATGATGAAAAGACAAAAAGTCATGACATACCTCTCACTGTAATCTTGACAGGATCACTGAGCTCTGTGTCATAGCTGTTGTGGTAATTTCTCCTGTTTGCCCAACACTTGTACTCTGTTTCTCCTACATTATCAACGGTCACTTTAAGTGTTTTCCTGTATTCACTGTTTAGATTCTCCAACTGTGTGTTATTTTTGTACCATTGAAACTTCCATCCAGTCTCCTGCTGCAGCTCACAGCTCAGAGTGACGGTGTCTCCAGTGTAGACGGAGCTCTGAGGATTCACTCTCACAGTCAGTTTGGGTTTTGCTGTTGGTATAAAATGATGAAGGAGTCAGAGCTGCTTTTCACTTTACAACAGATGTGTAAGGAACTACTGGGACAATTCACTGCCAGACCACCAGAGGGGATGCTAGCAGGTGGTTTGCTATTCCTTGTTGTATGCCTTGGATCTTTTTTTTGTTTAAAATCCCTGGCGCTCTTTGTGCAGAGCCCCGCCCCACCTCAGCTACTTAGACCACATCTCTGTAATGTTAATTCCAGCATACACATCGCTCATCGGATGCTCTAAACCAGTTCTGAAACAGGTGAAAACCTGGCCAGCAGGAGACACCTCTGCTCTTCCGGACTGTTTTGAGTGCTCTGACTAGCATATGTTCGGGGAGGCTGCAACCAATGGTGAGTCTATCAACTTGAAGGAGTACATGGCATCAGTGACCAGCTACATTGGCAAGTGCAGTAATGATATGACCAGCTCCAAGACCATCACCACACGCTCTAACCAGAAGCTGTAAATGACCACAAAGGTGTGTGCGCTACTGAACTCTAGAGACTCCGCCTTCAGAGCAGGGGAAAAGATGGCATTAAAAACAGCCTGGGCCAAACTGCCCCAAGCCATCAGAGAGTTGAAGTGCGCACACACCCAGAGAATCCATGGCCACTTCCAGGCACATGTGGCAGGGCACGCAGGCGATGACGAACTACATGACAGTGACGCCTCCCTCCCAGGAGCGCTGAATGACTTCTATGCTGGGTTTGAGGTACACAACAATGTAGCCATGAGGAAGACCATCCCTCCTCCCAATGACCAGGTGCTCCGCCTATCCACGGATGATGGGAGAACTCTGTGCAGAATTAAACCATGGAAGTCTGCAAGACCAGACAACATTTCTGGTAGAGTGCCTATGTGCCTCAGGACAACAATCATCATCCCCGTGCTGAAGAAGAAGAATGAAATGCTTTGAGAGGCTCATCATGAGGCACATTAAGACCTAGCTACTACCCTCACTGGACCCCATGCAGTTTGCATATAGCCCGAACTGCTCCACGGACAATACTATCACCACAACCCTCCATCTGCCCCTTACCTACCTGGACAATAAGAACACATACGTACAAATGATGTTCATAGATTTTAGTTCAGCATTCAGTACAATCATCCCTCAGCACCTAATTGGGAAGCTGAGCCTGCTGGGCCTGAACACTTCCCTCTGTAACTTGATCCTGGACTTTCTGACTGGGAGACCTCAGTCAGTCGAGATTGGGAACAGCATCTCCAGCACCACCACACTGAGCAGTGGGGCCCCTTCACTCTGCTCACTCTGCTCTGTTCACTCTGCTTACTCAAGACTGTGCAGCAATGCACAGCTCCAACCACATCATCAACTATACTGATGACATAGCCGTAGTGGGTCTCATCAGCAAAAATGAAAAGTCAGCATACAGAGAGGAGGTGCAACAACTAACAGCCTGGTGTAAAACCAACAACCTGTCTCTGAACATTGACAAAACACTATTTAGTTGCTGCTGTTGCTATTTTTGCACATTTCAAAATGTCACCAACCGCTGCTATACGTATATGTTTACAAGCATATATGCTTATAAGAACACACTTGTTTACAGTTCTTCTTCTATTTTACACATTTTTATCCTGTTTTGTGTTGTTTGTCTTGCACTGTTTGCACCAGGTTTCACACGTTGCACTTTATGTACTATAGCTAGGACAACTACATCTACTCTGTCTTTAGTGTAGTGTTATTGTTTTGTTTTGTAAATATATGTTATGTTGTTTTATGTTCAAATTCAAAATTCAAATTCAAATTTTATCTGTCACATTTGTCACATACATAACTGTACACATTATGATATGCAGTGAAATGGTTACATGACTATTTGCTTTGACCTTTGAAAAGGAAAAGGAATAAGCACTAAAAATGTAAAATATAAAATACGTAATATAAAATATAAAAAAACTACAATTATAAAATATAGAAAACTACAATTCACAGTAGGTAAATAAAACTAGAATATAATATAAATAAAATAAAAATATAAATATAAATAAAGTAAGGTAGGGTATCTGTGTATACAGAATATGTATATAAAATATAGAATATATATAAGAAATGTAAGATATGTAAAATGTAAACTGTATTACACTGTATTATACAGAACTATATAAAAATGTAAAATGTAAACAACTGTATTATACAGAACTATATAAAAATGTAAAATGTAAATAACTGTATTATACAGAACTATATAAAGTGAATGTGTGTGATAATGTGCAAGGTGCAGACAGCAGCAGTACTGGATGGTCATTTAGTGAAATAAGGTGATGAGATGATGAGAGCAGTGGTATGGTCCATCTTAAAGTGCAGATGTGCACAAGTCCTCTTTGTGTATAAACGGGACCAGAACGTCCTATATATTTGCCATATATGTTTATGTTTTATGTATTGTGTGTCACAATCCTGTAATGTGCAAATGTACGGTACAGTTTGGTGTGTTCCAAAATGTGTGTAGGAAGCATTGCAAGTCCAATCAGTTGAGTCCTGTGTGGAGTTCTGGTTGAGAGACCTCATCTGTCCTGCATGGTGCTGTTCCCGAACCAGGTGGTGATGTTTCCCATCTGGATGCTCTCTGTGGTGCAGGAGTAAAAGTTCCTAAGCACCTTAGCAGGCAGTCTAAAATCTCTCAAGCGTCTGAGGTGGAAGAGATGCTGCCGGGCCTTCTTCACCACAGTGTTGATGTGAAAGGACCATGACTATCAGCTCCTTAGTCTTGCTGACATTAAGGTCGAGGTTGTTCCTCTGGCACCAGTTCTCCAGAGTAGGCCATCTATCTCCTCCAGGTAGGCCATCTCATTGTTGTCAGAGATCAAACCGACCACAATGGTGTCGTCAGCAAACTTGATGATGTAGGTGGAGTTGGTAGTGGCCATGCAGTCATACGTATACAAAGAGTACAGCAGAACACAACCCTGAGGGGCTCCAGTGCTGAGGGTGAGTGAGGCTAAGACATGTATGCCCATCCTTACTGACTGTGGTCTGCCAGTTAGGAAATTGGGGATCCGACAAACAGCAGTCTAACATAATTCCCCTTTCTAGGGTCCAGGTGAGTGAGTGATGTGTGAAGGAGGTGGGAGATGGCATCATCGGTTGAGCGGTTCAGACGGTAGGCGAACTGTAGTGGATCCAGGGTATCTGGTAGTGAAGTGATGATGAAGTCTCTGACCAGCCGCTCAAAGCACTTCATCACTACTGAGGTCATGGCTACAGGGTGGTAGTCATAGAGGGAAACAGGATGGGGCTTCTTCGGGACAGGAACAATGATGGACTCTTTGAAGCACATGGGGCTTGCCGACTGAGTTAAGGAGAGGTTGAATTTGTCTGTGAACACTGGTGCTAGCTGGTCAGTGCAGGCTCTGGGGACTTGACCTGAGATTCCGTCTGGTCCTGCTGCTTTCCTGGTGTTCACTCTCCTGAAGGGTCTCCTCACGTCATGCTCGGAGATGATGAACACACTTCCGGTGTTGGCATCCTCTTCCTGTCTGCAGCTATTAGCATTAGCTGTAGCATTAGCATCGTTAGCTGCAGCCTCAAAGCGAGCGTAGAAGGTGTTCAGCTCATCTGCCAGAGACTCTTCTGCATTCATCATACCGGATGTTGGTGCTTTATAGTCTGTTATTGTCCTTAATCCCTGCCACAGGATCCTAGAGTCACTCTGTTGGAGCTGTGATTTTAGTTTCCTCCCACAGCGTTGCTTTGCCTCATTCACTGCTTTCCACACGTTGTATGACGCAGCCCTGTATGAGTCCATGTCACCCGACACAAGTTCCGCATTGTAGGCAGCGGTGCGAGATCTCAGAGCATCGTGGATGGTCTTATCCACCCACGGCTGCTGATTGGGAAACGTTCTGATGGTGGTTTTCTGCACAGTATCATCTGCTAGTTTCCTGATGAATCCCACAACCACTTCCGTAAACACATTCATGTCATCAGAGCTGCACTGGAATGTGTCCCAGTCTGCATCATGTAGAGCGGCCACCGATTGGTCCATCCAGCAGGCGACCTCCCTGTGAGCCGGAACTTCCTGTTTGAGCCTTTGTTTATATTTTGGCATGAGGAAGATGGTGGCGTGGTCGGATTTCCCAAACGGTTGGTGAGATTGTGCCTTGTAGCCGTCTCTGACTGTTGTGTAACAGTGGTCCAGTGTCCTTTCACTCCTGGTGGGGCAGCTGATGTGCTGATAAAAGTTTGGCGCTGCACGTTTGAGGTTGGCACTGATAAAGTCCCCTGCCACAATAAGCACAGCGTCCCGGTGTTGTGTCAGGTGCTGAGTGAGAGCTTCATGCAGCTCGCATAAAGCAGTGTCCGTGTCCGCCAGAGGTGGAATATAAACGGCGCTGACTATGACTGATGGAAACTCCAGAGGAAGATAAAAAGGACGACATTTGATGGTCAATAGTTCCAGGTTGGGTGTGCAGGATCGTGTGAGAGGAACAATGCTTGCGCTGTTGCACCAGCTACTGTTCACCATTAAACACACACCGCCTACCCTTGACTTCCCGGATTCCAGTGTTCTGTCCATGTGGTGAACCGAGAAGAACTCGGCCCAGCTGGATGGCATGGTCCGGTACCGCTGGGTTCAGCCATGTCTCGGTGAAGCAGAGGAGATTGCAGTCCTGAATGTCTCTCTGGAACTTTACCCTGGCCCTGAGGTCATCGAGCTTGTTCTCCAGCGACTGGATGTTGGCGAGCAGGATGCTAGGCAGAGGTGTGCGGTGTGCACGGGCTCTCAGCCTGTTCCTGATGCCAGCTCGTTTCCCCCGGGGCTGCCGCTTCAGGTCTCGTCCTTTGTTCTCCCTCAGGATCTCACTCGGCCAGCTTGGATTCGGGGTTAAAAACGTGGAATTGTGAGTACATTGTATACCAGTAGAAATAAGGGTATCTTTATCATATCTAATGCACTCTATTGTGTAGAATTTGCCAGTCCTACTGTACTGAAAGTTAACTTAAAAAACAAAAACACAGAAAAAGGGGTCGGAGCAGTCGTGATGACAGCCGACCTCACCGGCGCCATCTTGGAAACAGCACCAGGGTCCTGGAGAAACATTGTTTCATTTTACTATGTACTGTGTCAATTATATAGTTCAAAATACAATAAAAGCTTCTTGACTTTATTTGAAATGCTTTTTGTCTAAAATGTTTATTTTTAACATTTGATACAAGATGTTACAGTTGTATGTTTTCTTACATGGCTGGAATTCAATTTAATAAAATTCATGATTGGATTGAAGTGTTAAAAAACTGTATTTGCTGTATTTGTTAATTTATGGATCCTGCATAAATCCTCATTACTATCTATATATGTATCTGCATATTCCTAAAAATGAGCAAAAACATGACTTCTTACAGTAAATGACAGAGGACTTTTTTCAAAAATCTACAGGCATTCTGCAGCTGAACATAATCATCTAGCTGAGAAACATTAATCATCATTTGTCAGTCTAACCATCAAAGTAGTAAAAGTCTGGGGTTTTAGTGAAGACAAAATGTGATTTATATAGATGTCAATTCAATTCTAGAACCAAATATTCATTTTAACTAATATATAATATAATAACCAAATATAAATCATCCTTTATTTACAGAGCACACTTATTAACAACAAAATTGATTTTTTTTTTCAGCTGAATAAAAACTACTACTACTACTACTACTACTACTAATAATAATAATAATAATAATAATAATCGGCTATTAAAGGGACTAATCAGAAGCTAAAGTTTTAAAGGAGTCTATTAAAGAAGCTGCCCACAGAGAAAGATGCTCAAAGAGCGACACCACATGATAACTGAGCATTTTCAAGAGTGAAAGTACAAGATTTATTTAAGAAAAAAAAAAAAACTTATATAATACCCAGATGTTACTGAAAAAGACATCATGATGATTCTTTTGAAAGAAATTGGTGTCTACTGGACAGGGAAGTGAAAATCAACATTAAAGAAACAGGGACTCAGTTACTGACAGCTCAAAAACACCCACAGACTCACCTGATACAGTCAGTGTAACAGCATCACTGATCTCTGAACTCTGAGAGTCTCTCCCATGTCCTCTGCAGGTGTAGGTACCACTGTCAGAGTCTTTAACAGACCAGATTATGAACTCTTGCATTGTGTTGTCTTTGTATAATTTCTGTCTTTCTCCTGTAAAACCGTTATTTTTTTTTTCCCATCTGTAAGTCCACTGAGTGTCTCCTCCTCCCTGGATGTTACATCTGAGAGTAACACTCTCTCCAGTGAACACATGTGTATCAGGGTTTATGGACACCACAGCTTTAGGACTCCCTATAAAACATTCTGTTGTTAATAAACCTTACATAAAGTCATTCCCAAGTCTACACTACTAATATCATGTTTAGAGTGAGTATGAGTACATGTTTTTGTTACTTGTTGATACTGATATCTGTAACCTGCTTAATATTAAGAAACCAGGGGCATCATGGAGCATTTTATTTAGTACTAGTTATGTCAGTTGCTCTCTTGTGCTGCTGTCAATAAACTTGTGCTCTTTTATATTTAATATGTTAAGACATTTAAGCAGTATAAAACTATTTGAGTGTTAAGTCATTCATATATAGCATAAAGCATAAACTATTTGTTCGAGTGTAAAACTATTTATTCAAATTACCAAATTGTGCACAACCTTCTCAGCCCCAAAATAAATCAAATCTGCAGACAATATAAAGGATAAACTATATATTTAATCACCTTCAGCCTGAGCCACTGGTATAAGTGAAATCAGCACTAAAAAGGAAACAGAAACAGACATAAATTAACATAAACATTCAGTCTATTAATGAAAACAGCAGAATTTAGACACACAGAACACATATAAGATTAAATCTTATTCAGGAAATCTAAACTACCATCTGTAAAAAATACATTTTAAATAACATTTAAAATATTTAAATTAAAATATTTTCTAAATAATAAATAAATAAAAATACTGTCACTGTTCTGTGTACAGGACTAAATAGAAGAACTTGTTTCCACACAAACAATTTCTCTTATGGAATACATTTTGTACTTCTGAATACAGTTTTATATTTAGATTATTTAATTAATTTTTATCTTATCTTATCTTATCTTATCTTATCTTATCTTATCTTATCTTATCTTATCTTATCTTATCTTATCTTATCTTATCTTATCTTATCTTATACACAAAAGACAACTACATGCCCAAGCAAAATAGGAGCATTCTGCTGTAATTGCCATGTGTGGCAATCTTCAAAATTTTTGTGACAGTTACTTGGTGATACTAAATAAAGATTAGTGCTCTGCATTAGTTTGGTATTAGTGCATATTAGAATGAATTTTCTGTGTTAATGACTGACTGATTAACAGAGCAGTGGTTAGGGTAAAAGCCTTACCGCTTCCTGTTTGCTCATAGAGAGAGAGAGAGAGAGAGAGAGAGGGGATAGATACATGTACTCTAATCAGCCATAACATTAAATAACCTGTCTAATACTGTGTATGTCCCCCTTGTGCCACCAAAATAGCTGTCGAGGCATGAACTCCACAAGGCCTCTGGAGGTATGCTGTGGTGTCTGGCATCTAGACATTTGCAGAGGATCCAGCCTCCATCCCAGAAAACATGAGACAACTTGTATATCATGGTTCAGTATCTGGACGTTTGACTATGCTCATAGATATGCAGTTCAATATTAAAATGTCTGGAAAGGAACTTTGTGGATATGGAGAGGAGATATGCAGAAAATTGACATATGGTATAAGTAAGCACGGCCTGTGCAATGAACATGGGGCTAAATATTTCACGAATGTAGTTATGAATTAATCTCCTCTGCTGCACTTCACTTCTCCTGATTTATCTCTTCTTTTCTTCTGTTATCATATAATTTATGATTTTGTTTAGATATTTTTGCCAATTCAACTAGGTTCATCACACAAATCATGGACAGTGGACTAATCCAGTTTTGGAAGAGGGGTTATTGGTTTGGAAATTACAACTTATTTCATCAGTGTTGCATGATTTTGCTAAAATTCTGTTTCATTGAGTGTGCTTTATTGTACTACACATACAGGAATTCAGTCATAATAAGAGGTCTGTGAACTACTGGATTGGGGGTTTCTGTGGACTGTGGACATACAGCGTAAAAGCATAAATATGCTGTATGTTACAACCCATAGTAAAATGCAGCATATCTCAAACAGCCTGCTTTAGGCTGAAACACATCTCAGAATGCACAAAACGTGGAACTTTTATACAGGATTTTCTCTGTTTGAAATTTCGCACTCTATTCCTGAATGTTGATGTCCTGTATGATCTTCAGGGTGTCTCTAGGATAAGCTTCAGATTCACTGCAACCATAACCAGCATGAAATATTTCCTGAAGATGGATTAATGATTCTGTGAGTCGATCGCAGCACAGCTCCTATGTTTTTAGGTTCTTTTCATGTGAGGAATATCACTAGTGGTCCTAAGAAAATGTGAGCACCCTGATATATTCTTGTTACATTTTTTCTAAACATAACACAACCTGCTGCTCCAGCATTCCCCAAATATAAATTCATTCTAATAAATTATACCTTATCTGGACATTAAGTCTACTCAGTCTATGAGTTGATTCCACTAATTGTTATTTACAGACCTCCAGGGCCATATTCTGAATTCCTCCCTGAATTTTCAGATTTCATTTCAAACCTAATTGTTTCTTTAGACAAAGAATTAATTGTGGGAAAGTATAATATTTATTTTGATAAATTAGAAGACCCTCTGAGAACAGCAGTTGTGTCCATATTAGATTCAGTAGATGTTAATCAGAATGTAATTGGACCCACTCATAATGAAGGTCACACTCTTGATCTCATTCTAACTTTCAGAAAAAATATAGAAAATATTGGAAGCTACCTCAGACTATTAACTTGTTTCATTTAAAATGCATTTTAGACATGAAATGCGGTCTTACATCAGAAAGCCAACTCCCGCAACATTGCCAAGGAACTCTTCATGCTCTTTAGTCGAGTATGCATCCCCAAGGACATCCTCACAGACCAAGGTATGCCTTTTGTCTCTAGACTAATGGTGGATAAAAATCTGACCACATGTGTCTACAACCGCCAGATGGACAGCTTGGTGGAGCACTTCAACCAGACACTAAAACAGTTGCTCAAGTGGGTCGTAGACAAGAAGGGAGGAACTGGGACCTCCTCCTTCCCTACATCCTTTTTGCTGTCTGAGAGACACCTCAAGCCTCCACTGAATTTACACATGATCCTACACATGGTCCTCGAGTAACCAGTAAACTGAATGGGTGAATAATAATTCATATAGTGTATTTTATCCTCAATGTCTATGTCAGTGGTATTAAATTTACCTATATTATCAACAGCTAAAAAGTTAAAAGTTATTGATTGCTTTCACACGTCCATCTTCACACCTCCTCTGTTTCTTCACAGCTGAATTTGCACCACAACATACCATAACAGACCATAATAGTAACAAAAATGGAAATGTAGGTTATATGACATTTTCTCTGAATTTCTAGTTAATGTTCACATGGTTTTATTAAAACCTTACTATATTGTGATGGTGGTGCCCACACTGCTGCCCACAAGCAGCAGAAAAACGCTCTCTCTCAACTACCCCATGGGTGCTGAGTGAACGGAGCAATTTCAACAACCTCACTGAGGAAAGCAGGAGTTAGTGAGGCTTCAGGGCTGGGCGGCAGAAGAGAGCCAAACAGGCAGCCAGTCAGGTGACAGCAAGAGCTCCTCATCCTCATGGAGCTTTAGGTAGAGTATCATGGGGCATGTTCAGGGCAGTAAGTTAAGTTCAGTTTTGTCCTTCTGAAACCTCCAGCTTCACTAACGCATGCTAGTACCTCTGCTCCTCCATACACCAACTATCCCTCCACTGCCCTTTACCCAGTACCCTGAATAAAAGAACACTCTTTGCACTTCACCCAGCCTCCTGAATGCAGCATATCTCAAACAGATACTCTTGAACTGGACACAGCCTCACCCAAACTGACAATCTGAAAACTGGACATCGGGTCTAATGCATCTTAATTTTTACTGCATGGTGCAGGTGGTAGGCTCAGATATCAGCATCACATCAACAACTTAAATGCATGCAACATGCAAATATTTTCATCTTGTAAAGTCAGTTATTGCTTTAACACAACCATCTTCACACCTTGTCCCCTTTATCACCACTGAACACACAACACTGAGTTAAAAAAAGAAGCAACTGCTAACCTGAGTCTTTCCTCTGGCCTATTAAACTGTCATTGCCCTGTGTGTGTCAAGGCTAATGAGAAGTCTTTATTTCTGCAAACTTCTTTGATAGATTTCACCCAAATAAGTAAATGAAATTAGACAATAGATTGGTGTTGGTGTGTATTAACATGAACTTATGGCACTGAGATGCTTCACATGTTAATGTCCTGGATGTGCTTCTGGGTGTCCCCAGGAAAGGCTCCAGATTCATTAACCCTAAATAGCATAAAGTGTTTCCTGAAGATGGAGTAATGACTCTGACTCTGCTGTGTCTCTGACTTTAAATGGTGATTTTCAGTGTGGCTTTAAAAGATTTCAGTGATGTCAGTGGAGTTAAATTTAACTTAAATTTAAAGTTAAATTTAATCGCTTATCCGATCTATCCTCAGGTCATGGGGAGCCTGTGGTATCTCAGGCATCACCGGGCATCAAGGCAGGATACACCCTGGCTGGAGTGCCAACCCATCGCAGGGCACACACACACTCATTCACTCATGTAATCACACACTATGGACAATTTAGAGACTTATTTTTTACATGAAATAATAATATGCCTTAGTAATAATAAAAACATGGCCTTAGTTACAAGTGCACATGTATGGAAACACTGATACTGTAAACTTCATTATAATACAGTTCTAAAGGCCTCTTCTTTCTTTCATGCAAGTCTTATTTTTTTTTTGGTGGTGCACCTATTGAGAAGTTTAAGAAAGAAAGCAATACAGAATAAAATTAATAATTCTCCAAATTATTAGACTCTTGCTTTTTTATTCATTTACTTCTACTTTTACTTTCCATACTTAAATACATTCATGAAAATACTACTTTTGATGGTTACGTACAGTTTATTTAAGATACTTTAAGACTTTTACTCAAGTAGAATTATAATGGTTGACTTTAACTTTTACTTGAGTCATTTTCTAACAAAATACCTGTACTTTTACTCAAGTATGGCTTTTGGGTACTTTATACAACACTGCTTAAATACATTGTAGTAGTTTTAAACAGAACTGTTTATATTCCTCTCATCACATTTTAGTCTGCTCCAATACACTGAGAACAATCTGTACACATCTGTTTTATTTTGATGAAGTTGATGCTCTGCTTCATAGAATTTAAAAGAGGCAGGGATTTATTTCTTTACGTTTTTTTTTGGTTTTTATTGTTCATTGCCCAGGCAAAATGTTTAATTTTATTAAAGGTCTGTACACTTGTTTTAGAGTAAGAAATTCTGGTCCATTGTCTCATTTAGAAGTGGCCTATTTCTATCCTCTGTTGGTACAGTCCTGTCCACCTGAATTAACTCTCAAATTGTATATAAGATAATCAATTCTAATGTCCCAATTGAACCAGGGGTTCTCAACTGGGGAGCCATGGCCCACTAGAGGGCCTCAGTGATCTTCCAGGTGGGCCATGAAAAAAATACTAATTAATTTAAATATATTCCTACATGTAATTAATTTTATTATTAATACATTAAATTAAAAAAATAACACGCTAAAACTATTTTTTAAAAATAAGAAATTAATAATTAATTTAATTTTCTGACTGAAACCTGAAAATGTAGTTAACATGCACAGAGCGCTCAGTCAGGCATTTCACCACAGCAAACATAATGAACAAATTTATAGTTCAACTGTCAGTCCATAAACAGACTCCTACTCAGATAAAAAGTGACATCAATACGACAACAGTTACCTTAACTATGGGTTTGTGCTGTTTTTTGAAAAGCAAGGATTTACCTCAGCCACAATGCGTTGTCTGCTCTAAAGTGTTATCAAATGAGTGTATGAGACCATCTAAATTGATCAGACATTTGCATGTAAATCACGTGCAATACAAAGACAAAAACAGGTCATTATTTAAACAAAAAGCAAAACAACTGGCTAGCGCACAGACTGAAATAAAAACACATCTCCTGCATGTCCAAAGACATCAAAGAACAGTGTGCAGCACGGCTTTACAGCAATGACTTCACTATACAGATAGATGAGTCAACGGACGTGTGAAAAATGTCACAGCTGCTTGCATATGCTCGCTATGAATAGAAAAGGAAGTACATGAGGACTTTTTGTTTTGTAAGGAGCTACGCACTACTGCAATGGCAAAGGATATTTTCGGATTGATGGATTGTTTGATGACACTGAATGAAATAAACTGGGCTAACTGCATTGCCGTCTGTACAGACAGAGTTGCAGTGATGATGGGCAAGCACTCCAGAGTGGTCCAGCAGATAAAAGCCATTACACATTGTTTTTTGCACAGAGATGCTATTGCTACAAAAGATATGGAACCTACTCTTCTGTGCAGGGCGTGAACCCAGACCTCCATGGTGGTGGCATGCACTGACATGCCATGGAGAAAGACCCAGGTGCGGGATTTAATGAAGTACTGCTTTATTAACAAAAACACAAGACATGGGGCAGACTAACCTAACACTACACATGACATTACTGACATCAAAAACAAGAACATGCCATAACCAGATGCAGGACAAAGCCACAGAGCAGATGAACAATTACAGACAAGGACAAGAACGCAAGGGTCCCTATTTATAGGGCTAGACATTAAGTTAAATGGGGAACAGGTGATACAACAGGAAGGAGAACAATAGGAAAGGCATGACACAAAATACACACGAAGAAGCAGGCTTCTGAGATTCACTGTCCACCTGTTCCTGACAAATATAATAAACTAAACAAAGGAAAGAACACAAAATAGTAAATTTTATTTTCCTTGCTTACTTTCTTTACTTTACTTTAATTTCCTTTACTCACTTGTTCATTCTGCTATTTTTGCTCGTAATTTTCTCGTTATTCAGGCTTCCGATTTCTGAGCTCTTCTCTCCAAGTTTGCGATTCCAAATATCCAGAAATCAAGTAGAGTTTTATTCAGATTAGAGGCAGGATAAATGTGTCCATTGGTCCACTGCTTCTGACAGCCTTTTTTTCCCTCTATTTGTTTTAATTAATTAATTTATTTATTTTTCTGGAGACTAAGCAAAGTTTATCAAATAAAATTTTAAGAAAATGTCATACACATTATAGATATCAGTTTCCACTTGGTCAAAAAAAACTTTTTTTTTCGTGTAACATTAATCAGAAGGTCAAGAAAGTGAAACTTTAAATAATCTTCATTGCAACATTAAGCATGATAGAGAAGAGAAGCAACATCTCTCTGGAATGAAGCCCTTAAATTGAAATTAGGAAGGAAAACTAAATACTCGCCCTTGAAGTCTCTATTATAAAGTGTACCATCAAAGTAGTAGCTTCCTGTGTAATATTCAGTATCGAGCTCAATCAGCGGTCTCAGCCAGGTGTTACCTGCTCCAGGAAAACTGGACAGAGACACCAGGGGCTTGATTTCTCTGACAGGAATCTTCTCTCCGTACATATGGAGTCCTGCACAGGAGTAAATAGTTTCCTAATAAAGTGGCCAGTGAGGGCATTTAGTGACACCTTCTCACTTTGAATAGTTCTTTTGTCTTCATCTGACTGCTTTTGACTTTAAACGAGTTGAAAGTCTGTGAATGATGTCCGTGGATTTAAATTTACCCACATTATCAAAAGTTAGTTAAAAGTTAGTTATTGCTTTCAAGCCTTCATCTTCACAGCTCCTCCTCTTCTTCACAGCTGAAATTGCATCACTAAATAAAAATAGAAAATAAACCACATCTGTTACCTGCTGTCTGTTCTCAGGCCTTGAACACGGTCCCTGCTCTGTGTGTGTACAGGACTAATGAGAAGAGTTTGATAACTAGATGACCAAGCAAAATAGGAGCACTCTGCTGAAATTCCCATAACAAAATGTTAGTGATAATTATTTAGTGATTAGATTTAGCATTAGTTAGGTATTAGTGTGTATTTGAGTGATTTTGCTGTATTATTGAGTGACTGACAGAGCAGTGGTGTGGGATAAAGCCTTACCACTTCCTGTTTGCTCATGGAGAGAGAGAGAGAGAGAGATAGATAGAGAGAGAGAGGATAGATACATGTACACTAATCAGCCATATCATGTCCCCCTTTTTCCGCCAAAACAGCTGTGACGGACAAGGCATGAACTCTACAAGGCCTCTGAAGGTGTGATGTGGTATCCTGTCCTGTATGCTGTGAGATCAGGCCTCCATTCCAGAAAACAGGACAAATTATGTAAATGTGTAGATCATGTCTATATTGAGTCGGTCCAGGAGGTCCAGGACCATATCCATATATCTGAACAACATCCAAATCAGGTTCAGTATCTGGACGTCTGACTATGACCACACTCAGACATGCAGCTCAATATTCAGAGGTCTGGATGGGAGTTTTGTGGGTGTGGAAAAGAGATATGCAGAAAAACTGACATGTGACATCAGTAAGCACAGCCTGTACAATGAACATGCTACAAAAAAATTCAGTTACATTCTTATGAATTAATCTTCTGGGCCACACTTCACTATACCTTATTACTTTTCTTCTGCTATTTCAAAATTTTAGATTTACCTCATGTATTTTTGCCAATTTTTTCTTGGAATATGTCAAAACAGACCAGAACAGCAGAAGATCACTCCTGTCAGACAAGAAAAGGAAGCTGACCATTTGAAAACGGGAGATCTGGTCTAACGCATCTTGATTTTTACTGCATGATGCATGTGGCAAATATTTTCAACTTCACACCTCCTCCCCTTCTTCACTGCTGAACACACAGCACTGAATTAAAAAAAGAAGAAGATAAACCACAACTGCCAACTTGTCTCTGTTCTCACGCCTCTAAAAGAGTCACTGCCCTGTGTGTGTCAGTGTACAAGGCTAATGAGAAGTGTTTATTTCTGCATAAGTTTTTGACAGATTTGACACAATAAGTAAATAAAACTAGACAATAATTTGGTGTATTTTCCTTGTCTGAAGTTTCACATTTTCTTCCTGAATGTGGATGTCCAGGAAGTTTTTGGGTGTCTCCAGGATAAGCTTCAGATTCACTGCAACCATAACGTGTTAAAGTGTATAAACGGCGTTTCCTCAAGATGTGTTAATGATTCTGTGAGTTGACCACAGCAGAGTTCCTTTGTTTTTAGGTTCTTCTAATGTAATCAATATCAATAGTGGTCTTGAGCAAGCCTAAGCACCCCAATATATTCTTGTCACGATGTTTACTAGAGATAACAACCTGCTGCACCAGCATCCCCACTTGTAAATTCATAACAATTAATTATGCCTCTTATGGACAATATTCTTAGCATAGATGACAACTGAATCTTCTGACCAGAAAAAAACCTTCTGAAGATCATGAATATCAAAAATTATGAAAGTTCTAAGAATAATTATACATTTAGTGATGTTATTTTGTCCATATATAATATACCCAGTAATAGTGATGGTATAGTGTTCCTGATAAAGTGGCCAGTGAGGGTATATTCTGAAATCTTATCAATCTGAATAGCTTCAAATGATTGTCTTCAGTTTGGACAACTTTTAAATTAAAAAGAGTTCAATAATATCAGCTGAGTTAAATTTATCTGTTATCAACAGTTAAAAGTTAGCTGTTTGTTTCACACATCCATCTTCAAACCTCCTCCTCTTTTTTGCAGCTCAACTTGCATCACTAAATGAAAATAGAAAATAAACCACATCCGTGACATGCTCTCTGTCCTTAGGCCTCTAACACGGTCACTGCTCTGTGTGTACAGGACTAATGAGAAGTGTTTGTTTCTGCACAAAAAAATGCTCTTATTTGTATAACATGAAATAATAATGAGTGAAAATTAGTACATAATGATTTGTGATTATTTTATAAATGCAGTGTATTCATTTGTTATTAGTGTGTATTAAAGTGAACATTTTTCCTACAATAATAACTAAACTGGAAATATAGGTTATGAGGTATTTTCTCAGAAAATCTAGATAATAGTTTTGTTAAAATCATGTTACATTTAATATTGTTTTTAACACAAATCATGTTTCTGTATACAGGAAACAACAGAAGATGATCATCAGGTACAGATTCCAACAATTTACTCTCATTAGATGATTTAAACCCTGTGTTTTAAACTCGCTCTGCCTGTACTCTTACCTGTTGAACTATCATAGTTACTGAGAGTAGTTACACATGAAACTAAACCCTTCTCATAACAGATACGGAGACACTGATCCCCCTGAGCAGTCATGCTGAAGTACACACAATGTCCTAATCACACAATAAGATCATCACTCAGGACATTCAGACTGCAGATGAACAACTTTATACCCCACCACTCACTCTAATGAAGACACAAAGAGAACATTTACTCACAGAGCATCACAGAGAGTGGACTGAGCTCCATCCTGTCCCTATAATGACTGACTGACTGACAGAGCAGAGGTGTGTGTTAAAGCCTTACCACTTTACCACTTCCTGTGATCTAGTAGAGACACAGAGAGAGAGAGTGTGCGACCACAATGTCTGACTATGACCCATTATGACCCACTATGACTTCTATGTAGATATGCAGTTCAATATTCAAACATCTGGATAGGAGTTTTGGATGTCTGGGGATGTGTAAGACAGGTGCAGGAATTTGATATCTGAACGTTCAATGAATGTTCAAATTCTCTAATCTTTTTGGACAAATTTGATGCTTTGGCAATTATTTTTGAAACTTTCATAAACTGAACTAAAAATCGCTGTTTCGCTTAAGCAAATGTGCTCATAACTAGGGAAAAAACGTTTTTCTGCAGGTCAACGAGTTTGTCCAAGAGGGGTTGCTGTACCTAGCTGACCAAAAATGCTCGCGCATGCGCAGTTCAGATCAGACAGCCTCCATGCTCGAGTCTCCTGCTTGTAGTCCATGTGATGTTCTGCTCTTGTCAGGACCGTGTTACAGCAAGACAAAAGTCACAACTCATCCAGATAGTTGAAGACACTTAAGGTAAGATCAACTAAGTTCCGATTATAAATGTACTTAGTGTTAGCTTTATATTGTAGACTTCTGGAAGAAAGTATGTCCGGGGGCGGGGCTAGGGGGAAACAGATCCCCAAACAGAGTTGGACACAACACCGGCATTACTTTTGAAAACTGCCACAGCAGAAGAAAATCCTCACAACTGTAACGTTAGCAGAAGAGACTGAACAAGCTTTGTCTAAATAACTAAGCGCTAGGCAACTAACACGTCGAGCTAGCATTAGGGCTAATGTTAGCTAGCTAGAAATGTTGGTGCCAGGTTAGCTAGCTAGCACGTTAGCTAGCTAGCACGTTAGCCGTCCTACATGACGGTCATGTTAAATCAAGCAGAAACGAGCTAACGGCACCGTTACAGTTGGGAATATTTTCTTCTGCTATGGCAGTTTTCTAAAGTAATGCCCGGTTAGCTCCTAACGCTAACTCTGACTGAAACCAGCGTTTAGCTAACGGTAGCTAGTTACCATGATGGGACAAAGCTAGCTGTTGGATAGATGTGCATCTGCTGTCTTTAATATTGTTTATTCAGTTTATGTATTTTGTTTACATTTTTATAAAAATCAATTTTGTAATTGAAGTTAAGTTGTGTTTGTTATTTGTACCTTTATAGATTGTTTTTTTTGTTGTATGTTGCGGGACTTTTATTTTGAAGCCTCGGTTCCCGGTCTCGTGCAGATGCTGATTTAGCGGGAGGGTTTTTAGTGAAGAAAGTTAGCGGTAAGCACGGACATTATGGATGCTCTGATAAAAGTTTATTCTAGTCATAAAAAGAACTTAAATTATCATAAAGAATATTTAAAGACTATTTCCCTTTCTCACAGCATGCAGCCAACGAGGTATTTGTTTATTTGTCTGTATTTTCTGTCTGTAAACTGCCATTGCTTCTGTTCCTCACGCTTTCATTGTGTGTCAAGATAATGTGTTTGTTGTGTTTTGTTGTTACTGTGTTTAGTTTTCACGGCGGATTTGAGGAAAAGTCTTCAAATAAACCAGTAACAGGAGAACCACTTGTTACACAGTTGTGTGTGTGTGTGTGTGTGTTCAGTACAGTTCAGTTGTGGGTGTTGAGGAGTCACAGACAGGTGATGTTGTCTTGTAGTTGGTGATCACCTGTATGTCCTGCCACATGTGCTGGGTATCTCCACTGTCCTTATAGTGGTCATGGATTCTCTGGACATGTGCTCTTTGTCTCTTTTGTGACTCGGGACAGTTTGGCCCTTGCAATTTTTAAGGCCGTCTTGTCCCCTGATCTGAAGGCTGAGCCTGTAGACTTCAGCAGCACCTTTGCGGTCATCCATGGCTTCTGGTTGGAGTGTGTGGTGATGGTCTTGGAGACGGTCATGTCATCAATACACTTGTCGATGTAGCCGGTCACTGATCCCGTGTTCTCCTCCAAGTTGATAGAGTCTCCATTTGTTGCAGCCTCCCTGAACATATTCCAGTCAGTGTACTCAAAACAGTCCTGAAGAGCAGAGGTGTCTCCTGCTGACCAGGTTTTCTACTGTTTCAGAACCGGTTTAGAGCGTCTGACCAGCGGTCTGTATGCTGGAAGTAACATAACAGAGATGTGGTCTGAGTAGCCGAGGTGGGGGCGGGGCTCCACATGGGACGTGCCAGGAATGTTTGTGTAAACAAGATCCAGCGTGTTAAGTCCACATGTCCATAGAATTTAGAGAATACTGATTTGAGACTTGTCCAGCGATAATAAACAGACCGTCGGGGTCAGCATTCTGCAGATCGCTAATAGCCCCATAGAGTTCACAGCAACATGGCAACAAACTTCACCTCACCTTCAGAGACATTTCTGAACACAGAAAATAATTACGTTTGAAATAGGTGAATGTGCCATTATTGTGTTTGTTATTGTTTACATTTATGAAATGGTCTATATATAATTGTTTCTTTTTCCTCTCTTGCAGCTGCAGTAATGAAATGGAGCAAAGACACAGCCGAGGAGACGATCAAACAACATGCTTCAGATCTCCTTAATCATGCAGCAGTGAGAGAGAGAGGGATTGGTGTTTATTTATTAATTGTTATCGACTGTAGTGCGAGTTAATTTTCAGTTTTCACACACACACACACTTGCTGAACTGTACATCATTACACTCCCTCTACAATTTTTGCAAATACAGTATCTCACAAAAGTGACTACACCCCTCACATTTTTGTAAATATTTTATTATATCTTTTCATGTGACAACACTGAAGAAATGACACTCTGCTCCAATGTAAAGTAGTGAGTGTACAGCCTGTATAACAGTGTAAATTTACTGTCCCCTCAATATACACTATATTGCCAAAAGTATTCGCTCACCTGCCTTGACTCGCATATGAACTTAAGTGACATCCCATTCCTAATCCATAGGGTTCAATATGATGTCGGTCCACCCTTTGCAGCTATAACAGCTTCAACTCTTCTGGGAAGGCTGTCCACAAGGTTTAGGAGTGTGTTTATGGGAATTTTTGACCGTTCTTCCAGAAGCGCATTTGTGAGGTCACACACTGATGTTGGACGAGAAGGCCTGCCTCTCAGTCTCTGCTCTAATTCATCCCAAAGGTGTTCTATGGGGTTGAGGTCAGGACTCTGTGCAGGCCAGTCAAGTTCATCCACACCAGACTCTGTCATCCATGTCTTTATGGACCTTGCTTTGGTCACTGGTTCACAGTCTTGTTGGAAGAGGAAGGGGCCAGCTCCAAACTGTTCCCACAAAGTTGGGAGCATGGAATTGTCCAAAATGTCTTGGTATGCTGAAGCATTCAGAGTTCCTTTCACTGGAACTAAGGGGCCAAGCCCAGCTCCTGAAAAACAACCCCACACCATAATCCCCCCTCCACCAAACTTTACACTTGGCACAATGCAGTCAGACAAGTACCGTTCTCCTGGCAACCGCCAAACCCAGACTCGTCCATCAGATTGCCAGATGGAGAAGCGCGATTCGTCACTCCAGAGAACGCGTCTCCACTGCTCTAGAGTCCAGTGGCGGCGTGCTTTACACCACTGCATCCGACGCTTTGCATTGCACTTGGTGATGTATGGCTTGGATGCAGCTGCTCGGCCATGGAAACCCATTCCATGAAGCTCTCTGCGCACTGTTCTTGAGCTAATCTGAAGGCCACATGAAGTTTGGAGGTCTGTAGCAATTGACTCTGCAGAAAGTTGGCGACCTCTTCGCACTATGCGCCTCAGCATCCGCTGACCCCGCTCCGTCAGTTTACGTGGCCTACCACTTCATGGCTGAGTTGCTGTCGTTCCCAAACACTTCCACGTTCTTATAATACAGCTGACAGTTGACTGTGGAATATTTAGGAGCGAGGAAATTTCACGACTGGATTTGTTGCACAGGTGGCATCCTATCACAGTTCCACGCTGGAATTCACTGAGCTCCTGAGAGCGACCCATTCTTTCACAAATGTTTGTAAAAACAGTCTGCATGCCTAGGTGCTTGATTTTATACACCTGTGGCCATGGAAGTGATTGGAACACCTGATTCTGATTATTTGGATGGGTGAGCGAATACTTTTGGCAATATAGTGTAACTCAACACACAGCCATTAATGTCTAAACTGTTGGCAACTAAAGTGACTACACCCCTAAGTGGAAATGTCCAAATTGGGCCCAATTAGCCATTTACCCTCCCCGGTGTCATGTGACTTGTTAGTGTTACAAGGTCTCAGGTGTGAATGGGGAGCAGGTGTGTTAAATTTGGTGTTATCACTCTCACACCCTCTCATACTGGTCACTGGAAGAATTGTTGCTCTACATAAAGATGGCCTAGGCTATAAGAAGATTGCCAAGACCCTGAAACTGAGCTGCAGCATGGTGGGCAAGACCATACAGCGGTTTTACAGGACAGGTTCCACTCAGAACAGGCCTCGCCATGGTCCACCAAAGAAGTTGAGTGCATGTGTTCAGTGTCATATCCAGAGGTTGTCTTTGGGAAATAGACGTATGAGTGCTGCCAGCATTGCTGCGGAGGTTGAAGGGGTGGGGGGTCAGCCTGTCAGTGCTCAGACCATACGCCACACACTGCATCAAATTGGTCTGCATGGCTGTCATCCCAGAAGGAAGCCTCTACTAAAGATGATGCACAAGAAAGCCTACAGTTTGCTGAAGATAAGTAGACTAAGGACATGGATTACTGGAACCATGTCCTGTGGTCCGATGAGACCAAGATAAAAGTATTTTGTTCAGATGGTGTCAAGCGTGTGTGGCAGCAACCAGGTGAGGAGTACAAAGACAAGTGTGTCTGGCCTACAGTCAAGCATGGTGGTGGGAGTGTCATGGTCTGGGCCTGCATGAGTGCTGCCGGCACTGAGGAGCTACAGTTCATTGAGGGAATCATGAATGCCAACATGTACTGTGACATACTGAAGCAGAGCATGATCCCCTCCCTTCAGAGACTGGGCCGCAGGGCAGTAGTCCAACATGATAACGACCCCAAACACACCTCCAAGATGACCACTGCCTTGCTAAAGAAGCTGAGGGTAAAGGTGATGGACTGGCCAAGTATGTCTCCAGACCTAAACCCTATTGAGCATCTGTGGGGCATCCTCAAACGGAAGGTGGGGGAGCACAAGGTCTCTAACATCCACCAGCTCTGTGATGTTATCATGGAGGTGTGGAAGAGGACTCCAGTGGCAACCTGTGAAGCTCTGGTGAACTCCATGCCCAAGAGGGTTAAGGCAGTGCTGGAAAATAATGGTGGCCACACAAAATATTGACACTTTGGGCCCAATTTGGACATTTCCACTTAGGGGTGTAGTCACTTTTGTTGCCAACGGTTTAGACATTAATGGCTGTGTGTTGAGTTATTTTGAGGGGACAGCAAATTTACACTGTTATACAGGCTGTACACTCACTACTTTACATTGTAGCAGAGGGTCATTTCTTCAGTGTTGTCACATGAAAAGATATAATAAAATATTTACAAAAATGTGAGGGGTGTACTCACTTTTGTGAGATACTGTAATTCTATTTGTAGACTGCTGCAACAACAATAAAACACAATGATCTGTTTTTCTGTTAACTGTGTATTGTGTTTACATCCACAGCATTTTACTATTGCACTTTATTCATTACAAAACTGTGTAGTGGTCAGTGCTGCACTGTCCCTGGTCAGTTATTGTACTGTACTGTACTGTCTTGCACTGTTTACACACATGCACTTTATGTAGTACTGTGTAGGTCTGTGTAGTGAACTTAGTTCTGTGTTGTCTCCTGTAGTTGTGTGTTTTATGTAGCACCATGGTCCTGGAGGAACGTTGTTTCATGTTACTGTGTACTGTACCAGCTGTATGTGCTTCAAATGACAATAAAAGCTACTTGACTAAACACCAGTGACCTGGAGTCCCAGTTAATGACGTCCGCTCGTAACAACGAGTCTAAAGTCTTTACTTATGGTTTAGTAACTGGATACATGGAAATATTCTCAAAGAAATCCTTATTTTAACTCATTTCAGCACTTTTCAACATTCTACACAGTTCTGGAGCACATTATTCTCACACCAGTCTCTTCACTACACAAATCTTTTCTGATTGGCTCATAACAGATCCATCATAACAGAAGAAACTTCCTATTGGACGATCAAATAAAAACTTACAGCAAGTATATTTCACATAACTGAACACATTCATACTCTATATTCTTCTTGTATTATATTTATGTATAATTTCATGTTAATACACTTATGAAGACACTTGTAAATAAGCGAAATATCTAAATGTACATTAATTTTTTCACTGTCTAGGTTATTTATTTTTATATACTTGCTTATTCATGTAGCAGCAGCACAATGCATACGAAATGAAATGAAATGAAAAATGAAATGAAAATACACTCATGCAGACATATATACACACACACACACACACCAGTCTATATAGATTACACAAACAAAAAGTAAGCCTTGTTGGTGAGAGAGGTCAGAGGAGAATGGTCAGACTGCTTGGAGCTGACAGGAAGGCTACAGTAACTCAGTATGTGGTGGTCAGTGATTGAAAAGTGAAACTAAAATGTCTTTGACTCCCTCTAGTGGTAACTGCTGTATGGTTTTAATCCTGACTAGGAAGGGGTGGATTCTTCAATACATCCAACCAATGATTTGCTCCTTCACATCCTGCACAATAATGCAGTCTTTAAAAAGCAGGAACAATCTGCTGAAGCAGTCATGTGTTTTACACAGTCGAGACTTAAGAGAATAAAATAATATGAATCAGTACATGGAAGTGAAGGAGAATGATTGGATCATGGATGAAACATCACTACATGTGAGAGTTTCCTTAAATCCCTGTAATATTTTATTAGACCTGATATCTATCATGTGATTTGTTGTAGAATAGTTTTAAATGTAAGCTGATATAGGGAACAAAACATGAGGAGCTTTAGTTGAGCCCACAAATAGTTTTCTCTCTGAATATCACATTTTCCTTCATAACACACACTAATGATGTCTAACAGCCAGATGTTTTTTTCTTTTCCATGAGAAATGAATTATAAAATCTCGTACACAAATGATACTGTAACTACTACATACTGTTTCATTGTGGACTCAATTACAGAGTGAAACCCCAGAACTGCAGAACTTTTATTTTGAAAGATGTCCGGAAGTACTAGTTACAGGCTTGTTCCTGCTTGTACTGCTTGTAGTTTCTCTGTTTGGAAGGTGTATATTATTCTCTTTTTTATTATATATTAAGATATTGTGGTTCACTTTTGGACTATTTGTACATCACAGACACTGTAAATAAACATCCTTACTCTGATATTTTATTACAGCTGAGTCATCATTCTTGTACAGAGAGTCTTCACCAACATAACATATCTGTCACTCCTCTACAAAGGTGTAGCAAAGGGCTGTGTCAAAGTCTGGTCTTAAGTATACTGCTGGACAGGTTCAGGAAATCCAGGTTCATCATCCTGGAGAAGTCTGTAATTTGTTCTCCTGCTATCACTGTGTGCACCACTGCTGCCCTCTGCTGGCTGCTGTCGGTGTAGCATGGTCTCAGAGTAACAAACAGGATTTAATGTTAATTAATACAGTAAAATATACAAGAATTATTTTCATGTTACAGTTTTTCATTAGAAGAAGTGTGTGATGTTCTACACTGCAGACACCTAGCAACAATTCACCCCAATTCTGTAGACCGTGTTAGTGCTCATATACAACACTGATTTAGGTCTAAGCTTGATTTACAAACCTCTAACCCTGACTGTCTTACTCCCTCTGCCAGGACTGGGAAGAAATGCACTTATGATGATGTTGTCTAGCAGAGTTTTACACTGAAACCATGTACTTCACTTCATAAGTAGCTTTTGATTGGCTGTAATGTTGATTTCCTGATTGGTTTTCAGTGTTGTGTTAGTCCTGTACATCAGTGTACCAGTGTGTAGACATGCAGAAAGAGTAATAACACTTCTGTTTGATTCCTCATTTACTCCTGACCTTTACTGCACTGAGATCCTCTACTGACACTGAATAATACTGCAGGATCGAGTTATCTGCCTTTAAGATAAAACTTTATTAATCCTATGTGGGAAATTCCAGTGTTACAGCAGGAGACAAGAAACATTATGAGACAATGAAAAGACAACAATATAGCAGCAGTGAACTGATAATGATGTATTTATTTAATTGATCAAACATTTCATCCATAAATCTCCTCAAACAACTACAATTAAAGTTCACACAGCTGAAAAGTCACACAAATCTAACATCAAAATCTAACTGGGATTTTACGTCTACTCGTTATTTAACCAGATAGAGAAATAAAATAAAACAGCAGTACTGAGAAAACTCAAAACACAATATTAGTTCAGCACCATATTTTAGATAACAGTCAATAAACTTGTTTTTATATTGCATACAAAGCTGGATGTAGGGCTTATTGAACACTACACACATGATCACTTTCACCTCATGAGGAGGTTTACAGGCTTTAGCTAAACAAATCCATTCAGAACAGTGAGGGTGTCTATAAGATGCTGAGAAAATAATAGCAGGATATTAAAATTAGAAATCAGTATTATTTTAAAATCCACACAAAACCATAAAGGAGAAGAAATTCTGAAATTATTTTTCCAGTAAATATATCCTCTTTTTTATAGATGAACTTTGTTCACTCCTCTATGACTGCATTCTCAATTCTGTCTTCATCAGTGTGAGCTGTTAAAGAAATTTAAAAAGTCATTTCTTTCATTTCAAAGTTTATTCCAGGTGATTATGGCAGAAAAGAAACCAAACTGCATTTAATATTGTCCTAAACACAGTTTAAGACATCAGCAGGCGTCAGCAGAAACACATGTGGTGGTTGACGTGTTCACTGGCAGTTTTGTTAGTTTATTACAAAGGGTGATTGTAATTTGAATTGTATTTGAAGTGTAGATTTTTGCTTTTAAAATAAGAAGAGTGAGACAAAAGCTTTCTACTTTTCCTCAGGTGAAGATGTTTTTCTCACAATAATTAAAGTCATGATGCTCGTTATGTGAAGTGTAGAGACGTACTGAAAGAGTTCTTACCTCGAGCTCTGTAACATATGAGCAGCAGAATGATGGTCACCAGCAGATACGGAGAGACCGTCACCACACTACAGATCAGCATGAGCACTGAGAATGGAGCTTCTACACCTGATGGACCAGAAGCAGAATAAATAATAATTATTATAATGTTTTGTTCATGCTGAACTGTTTGTATGTTTATATATATGAGCCTGATTAAAACACAACAGTAATCAACATAATCAGAGCTATTCATAATGTTCAGTCACATCTCTTATTGATTATTTATTGGTAACTGTGAATTTGTATTCAGTCTGGAAAGAAACACATATCCTTACTCAGAATTATAGAAATCGTAGGAAATGTATTAAAGGGGAAAAACTACTGTCTTTGTCAGATTGAACAATTCTTCCCACTTGGAATTCTAAATAATCTGTAATGAAACATTAAACACACTACATGAAGACTCACCATGCACTGTGATGTGGACAGGATTACTGTTTTCTCCAGATTCAGACTCACACCAGTAAACTCCAGTGTAGGATGTGGAGAGGAAGCTGATGTTACATGTAGATCCTGTAACTGATCCCCAGTGTGAACAATCTAACACTCTCTCACTGTGTGTGTATCGTCTCACTGTCCATCCAGTAGAGTTACTCTGGTCCTCACAGCTCAGTGAGAGAGAGTCATTAGTAAAGTGTTGAGTTCTACTGGGATTGATAATCAGAGAGACTGGAGGAGATTCACCTTAAACACAGAAAAGAGTCATGTAAATTAAGAAAAAAAAACACTAAAAAAAATCTTTTGTATCTGTTTGGAAGACATTTTCTTTTCACTCTGAAAAACATAGAACGTAGAATCCTCCTGCACAAAGATCCTCAATCATCTCCTGAGTCCTGTATGTTACCCAGAAAAATGACCCAATAGCAAGGGGTGGAGACATCACAACATACAGGAGAACACAAGGAAAATCATGACAATAATCCTCCACCAGCTCTTTGGACTCTTTCACTGCTGTATACATATTAGGATCTAAAAACTGCATTAATCTGATCTTACGTTTGCATTTTTTTATTCTACACTTCAACACAACAGTTAATTTTCCTCACCAGTGATCCATAGTGGCTGTGGATTGCTGTACTGTGAGTGAAGGGCTGGTTCTCCTCTCTCTCCTCTGCACATATAAACTCCTGTGTGATTAAGAGCAGCAGGACTGAGAGTGTATTTGCCTCCAGATCCTCTGCTGCTGTCTGAGAGGAGCTCCACATACACGCTATAGCCACCATTATTATTTATTCCAGTTAAGCCGTCTCTGTAGGGAACAACTGTGTACCAGCTGAATGTCCAGTCTGTAGAGGAGTCTGTAACCTCACAGCTTAGAGTCACTGAGTCTCCTTCAGTCAGCCAGCTCTGTGGAGATACACTCAGTACTGCCGGTGGTCTCTCTGTTACACAGGAAATACAAACTATTTATTTTCTAGAATTATTTAATTCACAATATAAAGCTTTTCATTAATGTCTAACTGACTCTAATTTTCATGTGTCTCCAGAAATCCTCACACACTCACCTGATACAGTCAGTGTAACTATCATCTGTCAGCAGTCATGATATCTTACAGAAACATTTTACAATTTTACACAGCCCTGTATCACTACCAAAGACTAACTAAGAACTCAGTAATAATTGCAAATACTAATTATGCTGAGTTACTGTACTTTCAATCCATTTATTGTTACATTTATTGTTGAGGAATGTCTGCAAAAGCAGTTCTTGTTCTCACTTACATTATAGCAGCTATAAACAGTCATATCATCAACAACCTATTTTTCTCACTCCTTTAATGCATAAATATATTTGTTGTTTGTTTGTTTTTGTTTATTAAATAAAATGTTTTTAAAATGTTGCAGTGGATGTCACCAGCCACAAAAGATAAATACTTTGAAATATATGTGTTTTACAATTAATGTGAACATAACAAAAACAGGAAATAACTATATATTATAATGCAATATTTACAATTATTACAATATAATTAAGCAATATTATAACACCTCTAACAAACATGTAAACAAAGGAGAGAAAAAAGTCATGACATACCTCTCACTGTAATCTTGACAGGATCACTGAACTCTGTGAAGTAGTAGTAGTTGTTGTTTCTCCTGTTTGCCCGACACCGGTACTCTGTTTCTCCTGCATTATCCACTGTCACTTTAAGTGTGTTCTCTTGTTCACTGCTCAGATTCTGTAACAGCTGATTATTTTTGTACCAGTGAAACTCCCATCCAGTCTCCTGCTGCAGCTCACAGCTCAGAGTGACGGTGTCTCCAGTGTAGACGGAGCTCTGAGGATTCACTCTCACAGTCGGTTTGGGTTTTGCTGTTGATCCCAAATGAACAATTATTTGTACAAAAAATAAACACCTATCAAAATAATTTGTGCAAATTTCCAGGAGTTTCCAGCTGAAATTAAAAATTATAATTATGATTACAATGTAATCAAATCTGAACATACCTCTCACTGTAATCTTGACAGGATCACTGAACTCTGTGAAGTTGTAGTAGTTGTTGTTTATCCTGTTTGCCCGACACCGGTACTCTGTTTCTCCTGCATTATCGACTGTCACTTTAAGTGTGTTTGCTTGTTTTCTGCTAAGATTCTGTAACAGCTGATTATTTCTGTACCAGAGAAACTCCCATCCAGTCTCCTGCTGCAGCTCACAGCTCAGAGTGACGGTGTCTCCAGTGTAGACGGAGCTCTGAGGATTCACTCTCACAGTCAGTTTGGGTTTTGCTGTTGATCCGAAATGAAAAATTATTTGTACAGAAAATAAACATCTATCAAAATAATTTGTACAAATTTCCAGGAGTTTCCAGCTGAATTTAAAAATTATTATTATGATTACAATGTAATCAGAGTAGAGGAAAAAATCATGACATACCTCTCACTGTAATCTTGACAGGATCACTGAACTCTGTGAAGTAGTAGTAGTTGTTGTTTATCCTGTTTGCCCGACACCGGTACTCTGTTTCTCCTGCATTATCGACTGTCACTTTAAGTGTGTTCTCTTGTTCACTGTTCAGATTCTGTAACTGATTATTTTTGTACCAGTGAAACTCCCATCCAGTCCCCTCCTGCAGCTCACAGCTCAGAGTGACGGTGTCTCCAGTGTAGACGGAGCTCTGAGGATTCACTCTCACAGTCAGTTTGGGTTTTCCTGTTGGTATGAAATGAAAAATTATTTGGACAGAAAATAAACATCTATCAAAAAAACTGTACAAATTTCCAAGAGTTTCCAGCTGAAATGAAAAGTTTCTAATTATAATTACAGCATAGGGCAGGTTTTTTTCATTACAGTAGAGTTGTATTTAATCCTTAACACTTTATAACAATTTGTGAAAATATTTTCTTACATGTCTCACACATTCACTTCTGGTTTTTGATGTACTGTATATTGTGTATTTTTTTCTTCTTTTAACATAGTTTAAGTAATAAAACACTCTGTCTAACACAGTTATAGACTTACTGTTTCCCGATTATTTTTAACAGCATGTGCCAATGATTACAGTTTAATTATTTATTGAATGACACAGTGTAATTTTCAACCATTTATATTAACAGTTACTGTTGTGAAATGCCTGCAAAACAAGTTAGTTCCTGTTCTTGTCACATTATGGTGCTGGAGGCTGATACAAGTGTAATACAAGTGATAATAATTGTGAACGTCTTGTGTTTAACTCCGTCAATGACTTGGAGCTCGTAGAGCTAAAAATAATTTTATCTCCTCAAATGTCATTTAATATCATAGGTGTGTATAGACCTCCCGCTGCAAATTATATATTTTATAAACAACTTGCAGATATTTTAAAGGAATGTATCCATAACAAAGAAATAATCCTTATGGGTGATTTTAATTTTAACTGGGAGGATAAACTAAAGAGGAAAAAACTGAAAATTATTGTAGAGAAGCATTTTTTAAATCAGATAATTAAAGGACCCACAAGAATTGCTAAAACCTCTAGGACACAGATAGACCTAATATTCACAAACAAACCTGAAAGGATAATCAAGAGTTATAATTTGATCACTGGGTTATGTGATCACAACTTAACCTTGGTTATTGTTGAGGAATGTCTGCCAAAGCAGTTCTTGTTCTCATTTACATTATAGCAGCTTTAAACAGTCATATCATCAACAACCTATTTTTCATCATCAATATATTTGTTGTTTGTTTGTTTTTGTTTATTAAATAAAATGTTTTTAAAATGTTGCAGTGGATGTCACCAGCCACAAAAGATAAATACTTTGAAATATATGTGTTTTACGATTATTGTGAACATAACAATAGCAGGAAATATCTATATATTATAAAGCAATATTTACAAGTATTACAATATAATTAAGCAATATTATAACACCTCTAACAAACGTAATCAAAGGAGAGGAAAAAGTCATGACATACCTCTCACTGTAATCTTGACAGGATCACTGAACTCTGTGAAGTAGTAGTAGTTGTTGTTTATCCTGTTTGCCCGACACCGGTACTCTGTTTCTCCTGCATTATCCACTGTCACTTTAAGTGTGTTCTCTTGTTCACTGTTCAGATTCTGTAACTGATTATTTTTGTACCAGTGAAACTCCCATCCAGTCCCCTGCTGCAGCTCACAGCTCAGAGTGACGGTGTCTCCAGTGTAGACGGAGCTCTGAGGATTCACTCCCACAGTCAGTTTGGGTTTTGCTGTTGATCCCAAATGAAAAATTATTTGTACAGAAAATAAACATCTATCAAAATAATTTGTACAAATTTCCAGGAGTTTCCAGCTGAAATAAAAAATTAAAATTATGATTACAATGTAATCAAAGTAGAGGAAAATCATGACATACCTCTCACTGTAATCTTGACAGGATCACTGAACTCTGTGAAGTAGTAGTAGTTGTTGTTTCTCCTGTTTGCTCGACACCGGTACTCTGTTTCTCCTGCATTATCGACTGTCACTTTAAGTGTGTTCTCTTGTTCACTGTTCAGATTCTGTAACTGATTATTTCTGTACCAGTGAAACTCCCATCCAGTCTCCTGCTGCAGCTCACAGCTCAGAGTGACGGTGTCTCCAGTGTAGACGGAGCTCTGAGGATTCACTCTCACAGTCAGTTTGGGTTTTCCTGTTGGTATGAAATGAAAATTTATTTGGACAGAAAATAAAATATTTATTTTTTAATTAAATTTCCAAGAGTTTCCAGCTGAAATGAAAAATTATAATTATGATTACAGCATAGGGCAGGTTTTGTACAATTTCATGTTTTTGTTTTTTTTTTCAGTTCATTTATTCACAGAGAAAAATAAACTATAAAAAATGTGACACAGAAACAAAGCAAAAACAAACACTAGATCAGGGATGTGGAAGAATAAATACACATGGATAATATCAGTATTTTCTGTCCCCATAACACCCAATTATGGAATTGTAGATATGTGTTATATAAGAGCAAATATTTATTTTACCAAAGTAAATGCACCTTTTAGATAAAACTGGAAATATCTTATAAATCTTTTTGTTCACAATTTAAATAATGGGCACTGTAAGACAGTGTTATGAAAACAATCCCACAATCTAGTTCAAATGCCATACAATTTACATCATAGTAATGTTTCTCCTCATATTCCAGAGCTTCTGGTGAATGAACATGATCTCACTAGCTCAAATTTTCACAATACCATAATTAGGAAGGCCTATGTATATATCCTTTTTAAAACATTTATTCTGATATAGATTTGCCTGTACACTTTGAAAAGATTCACATTACTGGTTATTTCCTAAATTTAGAAATCTCTATGCTTTTGCAAAAAAAAAAAAAAAAAAGTGATTGTTGGCATTATTGTAAAAGATGACATAGCAATCAGTGTAATTATTCTTCCTTTAAAATTTTTTTGGGTTGTTGTTTTTTGTTTTTTTTTCTTAGATTTCTTTAGATTTTTTTAATTTCACAACAAAATACAGTACATTGCAGACAAACAAAACAACAAATAGAAGAACAAATGATGAGAAGACAGGACTTGAGTTACCAGTGTACAGTGTGTGTGTTTGTTTGCATAAGCACACCGTGGTAATGAGTGGAGGGGTTGTTTCTGGAAAAGAGAAAGGAGGTAGCAAAGAGGGAGGACACAGAAAGAGAAAAAAACATAATAATAATAATAATAATAATAATAATAATAATAATAATAATAATAAAAGGAAGGAGAGCAAGAGGGACAAAAGAATACAGGAAGAAAGGGGAAAAAATAAATAAATAAATAAATAAATAAATAAATAAATAAATAAATAAATAAATAAATAAATAAATAAATAAATAAATAAATAAATAAATAAATAAAGGACGTAAATATATAACTCAAATTTAGGCTGCCCTCACCTTATAATTTTTTTTTTTTCTTGGTGTTTATTCAAGGGGGCTCCAGGGTGGTCCAGCTAGGTATAGGTTACCTTTTTTCATTTCTTTGGTTGAGCCTGACCAACATTCTCCCACTCTGAGTCGCTCTCAACCCCTACAGGTGAGGGCTGGCCCATCACTTGTTACCCTCCTAAACCACTCCCCAACCCTAAGGAGGGAGCTTGTTTATTTGGCAACACTGTCGAGAAATGCAGTTGTGGCCAACACTGAAACCCCTCCTGTTCCAATAATAAATTAAACAAACAAACGAACAAAAAACCCTTTTGTTTAGATGATAGTGACAGGTGATACTAATGGTAGATAAGTACAAATAAATAAATAAATTAATAAATAAATATATTAGTTTGTTTTTAGGAATTTGCAGGGATGTGTGTGGGGATGTATGTGGCTTTTGTATGGTATGTAGCAGTTATTTTTTCTATAGTTATGTGTTCTGTAAGAAGATTAATCTAGTGACTTATATGTAATAAGTTTTTAGTTTTCCAGTTAAGAAGAACGATTTTCTTTAGTGGGTTTCTGTATTTAACTGGGAGATAGTCACCTTCTGAGATGTTTCCGAGCAAACAGAGAGATGGGGATGTGGGGATTGTGCAGCTCAGGATGGTGGAGAGTTTCTCTGTTACCTCTACCCAGAGGGAGTGAACTGGTTTACATGCCCAAGTGGAGTGGAAGTAATTGTCTATGGTACCTGAGGTGCACTGTGAACAGGTGTCTGTGTCGGTTAAACCCATTTTAAACATTTTACTTTGGGTGACATGGATTCTGTGGATAGTCTTGTATTGTATGAGTTGTAAATTTGTGTTGCTGGTCATAGAGAATATATTGTTAGAGATTTCTATCCAAAAGTCGGAGTTGGGGGAGAAAGTAAGATCTTTTTCCCATTTTGCCATTGGGATTGTTGTCATAGTGCCTTTATTGGATGTTATTTTATAGAGTTTAGATAGTAGTTTCTATGAGCTTGTGATGTTCATAATCTCATCAGTTAATTTGGAAGGCTGTAGTGGGATATTAGTTATATTAATTTTCTATTTAATTATGGATTTGAGTTGTTGGTATTGGAGGAACTGTTCTCCCCCAACTCCATACTTCTCCATTAGTGTCTTAAATGATAGAAATTGGTTATTCTCAGATAGGTGGTGAAGGTGGGTGATTCCTTTATGGTGCCATGTTGGAAAGTAGACTGGGGTATTGTGTAGTTGAAAGTCAGGATTGTGCCAGATGGGGGTGTCTCTACATAGTGTTACTGTTAATTTGGTAATCTTGTGAGCTTTCCACCATGCTGTCAGAGTTGATGAAATATTCATGAAATAGTTAATTGTTTTTATTTATTACAGCATGAAAGTGAGATCAGCGACTGAAATACATTTACATTGATTTTGTTCTAGGTCTATCCATGAGTTGTTGAAATTATCCTTTTGAATCCATCTGACTAAGTATTGTAGTTGTGTTGCTAGAAAGTAGTGTTGAAAATTTGGTGCTTCAAGGCCACCTTGTGATTTTTTCTGTTGTAATGTAGATGGAGAAATTTTAGGTTTCTTGTTTTTCCAGTAAAAAAGAGATGTTAGTGAGTCAGGTGGTTTAAACCAATTTTTCGTGGGAGTTGTGGGAATCATTGAAAACAGGTAGTTTATTTGTGCTGAAATCTTCATTTTAACTGTGGCGACTCATCCAATGAGTGAAAGTGGAAGGTTGGTCCAACGTCTGAGATCCTCTTCTGTCTTTTTTAACAGAGGAGTGTAGTTGAGATTAAAAAGCTCTGACAGCCTTTGGGAAATATTAATACCTAAATATTTTAATGTTGCCTATATGAAATGGGAGGGGGGATTCCTGAGCTGCAGAATCCCAAACCTGCTCAGATAGTGGGAGTGTAGTTGATTTAATCCAGTTTATAGTGTAGTTTGATATTTTGGAAAATGAGTTAATAATGTTAAATGTTTCCTTTAGTGAATTGTAGGGGTCCTGTAAAAGTATGCATGAAGATTTATTTTATGTTGTTAATTTGTATCCTGAATTCCTTTAATTTTGATGTTTTGCTGTATGGCTGCTGCTAGTGGTTCTATAAAGATGACAAATAAGGATGGGGAGAATGGGCATCCTTGTCTGGTTCCCAGATGAAGTGTGAAACTCTGTGAGGTGACCCCATTTGTGATTATTGTGACCCTTGGTGAAGTGCATGTCATGGACTGCTGGACAGTTCCCTGCCTGAACACCAGAGGGCGGTCTGACAGGGTTTCTTTATGTTCCATGTGTTTTTCTTTATGTTGTGTTTGCACGTGTGCTTGCCCCACCCGATCCTTGCCCCCTAGTCTGCAGACATTGTCTGAGGGGTTCCTGTTTTTGATGAATCCTGTTTGGTCTGGGTGGATTAACCACCGGGTCCAGGTGATTTGTTATTGGGCATTTTATTTAGTGCTTTATTGAGTTCATGTTCTTGGGATAGTGTTGGCAGTTTAAGGTTGTTTAGAAAGAGGTCTATATCTGACTGAATAACACTGTGATCAGAGGAGTAAAGGTCACTGTAGAAGTTTTGAAATACAGCATTAATATCCTGTGAATTGTGGAACATTTCACATGTAGAGTTTATTATGGATGGAATAATTGCTTTATTTTTTATGTTGTAGTTGATTTGCTATATACACTATATTGCCAAAAGTATTCGCTCACCTGCCTTGACTCGCATATGAACTTAAGTGACATCCCATTCTTAATCCATAGGGTTCAATATGACGTTGGTCCACCCTTTGCAGCTATAACAGCTTCAATTCTTCTGGGAAGGCTGTCCACAAGGTTTAGGAGTGTGTTTATGGGAATTTTTGACCATTCTTCCAGAAGCGCATTTATGAGGTCACACACTGATGTTGGACGAGAAGGCCTGGCTCACAGTCTCCGCTCTAATTCATCCCAAAGGTGTTCTATCGGGTTGAGGTCAGGACTCTGTGCAGGCCAGTCAAGTTCATCCACACCAGACTCTGTCATCCATGTCTTTATGGACCTTGCTTTGGTCACTGGTGCACAGTCATGTTGGAAGAGGAAGGGGCCAGCTCCAAACTGTTCCCACAAAGTTGGGAGCATGGAATTGTCCAAAATGTCTTGGTATGCTGAAGCATTCAGAGTTCCTTTCACTGGAACTAAGGGGTCAAGCCCAGCTCCTGAAAAACAACCCCACACCATAATCCCCCCTCCACCAAACTTTACACTTGGCACAATGCAGTCAGACAAGTACCGTTCTCCTGGCAACCGCCAAACCCAGACTCGTCCATCAGATTGCCAGATGGAGAAGCGCGATTCGTCACTCCAGAGAACGCGTCTCCACTGCTCTAGAGTCCAGTGGCGGCGTGCTTTACACCACTGCATCCGACGCTTTGTATTGCACTTGGTGATGTATGGCTTGGATGCAGCTGCTCGGCCATGGAAACCCATTCCATGAAGCTCTCTGCGCACTGTTCTTGAGCTAATCTGAAGGCCACATGAAGTTTGGAGGTCTGTAGCGATTGACTCTGCAGAAAGTTGGCGACCTCTTCGCACTATGCGCCTCAGCATCCGCTGACCCCGCTCCGTCAGTTTACGTGGCCTACCACTTCGTGGCTGAGTTGCTGTCGTTCCCAAACACTTCCACGTTCTTATAATACAGCTGACAGTTGACTGTGGAATATTTAGGAGCGAGGAAATTTCACGACTGGATTTGTTGCACAGGTGGCATCCTATCACAGTTCCACGCTGGAATTCACTGAGCTCCTGAGAGCGACCCATTCTTTCACAAATGTTTGTAAAAACAGTCTGCATGCCTAGGTGCTTGATTTTATACACCTGTGGCCATGGAAGTGATTGGAACACCTGATTCTGATTATTTGGATGGGTGAGCGAATACTTTTTGCAATATAGTGTATTTACCTGTTCTGTTGCTATACTGGAACTGTTCATATTTAAGTTGTTGAATGATCATTTGGGTTTTTCTGTATATAATACTCTCAAATTGCATTTTATAAAAGTTTATTTATTGTGCAGGGTTTAATATGAGTGTGGATGTTTAGTGTGAGGGATATAGGGGCATGGTCACTGATTATGATTACTGATGAATTATGGTCAGTTACATGTTGGGTGAATGAGTTGCTAATGAGGAAAAGATCAATTTGGAAAAAGTCTGATGGAGTGGGGAACAGTAAGTGTATTCTCTAGATGTGGGGTTATTTATTCTCCAACTGTCATTGAGTCCATGGTGATACATATATTGTTTTATTATTTCAGAAGAGTGCCAATTTCTTGTGTTATCAGAGGAACCTGAGTGGTCGATTTTGGGGTTTATAACAGTGTTGAAGTCACGAGCATTGAAGATGTTTGTTGAGTCACATAATAGAGAAAATAGGTTATGAATAACAGATGGATGTTCATTGTTTGGGCCATATATGTTAACAAATGTAAGCACTGTGTTATTAATTGATGCATTAATGATAATACAGTGGTACCTCGGTGTTCGACCTTAATTCGCTCCTAAAGTCTGGTCGAATACCGATTTGGACATTGATGCCTGATTTACCATTTTCCAGAGACATGGCTACTGAAATTATACCACAACATATAGCATGAGGTTCCAAACACTCACAGATGATGCTTTCAGAACAGATGATTACAGATGCATGGGCGTCACTAGGCCATTTTTAGGGGGGCTTTAACATTTCTACTCATCCTGCCTAAAAATTCTGCGATTCTCCATAAACTGTACACAAATTTATGAGTTTTATACATGTACTGAAGCCAAGGGAATAGTGGGAAAGAAGGAGAGAAGGAGGAGGAATGTAGCGAATAAGGAAAACAAGGGCTTAAAAACATTGGTTGATGTGTGTGTGTGTGTGTGTGTGTGTGTGTGTGTGTGTGCTGTAGTTGAAACACGTAACACAGTGTAAAAAGAAAAACGTGGTGTACGGGGACTAGAACAATAACACATAGAAACAAACAAATACACATATATACAAATACAGTTTAACAAAACGAGGGAGACATTAATGCAGAAAGAGGTTGTACAGTGTGTTGTGCAGAACAGATTTCTGAAAATGAAATAAACTTCTATGTTTTTCAAAGGAATTATGTAAATACTTTTCATCTTTGAAATTAATGCAGAAGAGGAATCCCTTGATTCTTTGTAACCTGGTGGAGGAGATTAACCAGGTATTAGCTATGTGTTCTTTTTGTTTTTGTCATCAATTAATTAATTTTGCCATTAAAACTTTACATTATTTTACATTATTTATTTATTTATTTATTTATTTATTTATTTATTCATTCATTTATTCATTCATTCATTCATTCATATTATTTTACATTTTGTAAGTATGATTCTTAATGTGGTCACTTCATGTGGGATGTGGTCATTAGTGGATAAGGTGTTGGACTACTGATTGGACTGCTACAGCTGGGCTCAGAGGCGTTTCTAGGATTTGAAAACATCAGGGGCGGAGCCTTAAACATCAGGGGCTAATTAGGGAGAGGGGCTAAGCAAGAATAACACGTTTTGTAAGAGTATTTTTATGTAATATTGTTTAATAATGAACACAAACAGTATGCAACTTTAGAAAATTTCATTCAATCTTTTTTCTGACTCCTCCCATCATTTCAGAGACTTTCTACTAAAAATGGAGTTCATTAAATTCATTACATTTTCTCTCTCACAGGTATACCATGCAATATTATCTCTGTTACAGCTTGTGTGTGGAGCAGTGTCAAGCAGATCCTTTATTATTATTATTATTTTACAATAATCTATATTATACTGCACCTCATTTCATTCCTCATTTATGCTGCACTACTGTATGGATTATTCTTTGTTTGTTTATTTATTTTTTACAGCCTCGCCTCTCTTCTCTTCTCTTCTCTTCTCTTCTCTTCTCTTCTCTTCTCTTCTCTTCTCTTCTCTTCTCTTCTCTTCTCTTCTCTTCTCTTCTCTTCTCTTCTCTTCTCTTCTCTTCTCTTCTCTTCTCTTCTCTTCTCTTCTCTTCTCTTCTCTTATTGTTCTCTCATCTCTCATTCCCTCATCTCTCCTGCTGCTTGTATCTTGTCTACTTCATGTTCTTGGTGACTTTTCTATCCTAGTTCTTTGAGAGTGGAATCATCAGAGAGTATCTCCGAGACTGGACTTGAGTAAAACGGTCAGTTTCCATACTAGTATTTCTAGTGCTGAGAATTCCTTTATTAATAGACAGAACAGCTGAATGATGGAGTCTGTTCTGGTCCATTGTTCCCCTAAGTCATGTCTGTATTTTAACTTAAATACTGCATTAGTTGAATAATAGAAAGTCATGATGTTCAGACTGTAATGTCTTAGTGCTTTAACAGTTTAGATTTTATTTAGATCTATCTTTAGGATGATTTAATTTAAGGCATTTCTACATATTGGGTATGGAATAATATTCTAAAGGGTCCTATATGTCAGGGGTTTTCAGAATCAGAGACAGTGGACCTCCGTTTTAACACAACATACATTTATTAGCCGACTTTTATCAACTGTGTTAACATTAAAAATTAAAAGTTAGAATTTTATCTGAATAATAAGATTGTTGTGATTTCTGACAGATTTTTTTTTATTGCTGTTGTGCTCAAGGGCTGTAACGTGTTTTAGTCACGTGGTGTTTGAGTGTGGGTGTGTGTTAGTCACGTGCTGTGTGAGTGTGTATAGGTGTGTATGTTAGTCACGTGGTGTGTGAGTGTGTGTGTATAGGTGTGTATTAGTCACGTGGTGTGTGAGTGTGTGTATAGGTGTGTATGTTAGTCACGTGGTGTGTGAGTGTGTGTGTATAGGTGTGTATTAGTCACGTGGTGTGTGAATGTGTGTATAGGTGTGTATGTTAGTCACGTGGTGTGTGAGTGTGTATAGGTGTGTATGTTAGTCACGTGGTGTGTGAGTGTGTGTATAGGTGTGTATGTTAGTCACGTGGTGTGTGAGTGTGTGTATAGGTGTGTATGTTAGTCACGTGGTGTGTGAGTGTGTGTACAGGTGTGTATGTTAGTCACATGGTGTGTGAGTGTGTACAGGTGTGTATGTTAGTCACATGGTGTGTGAGTGTGTACAGGTGTGTATGTTAGTCACATGGTGTGTGAGTGTGTACAGGTGTGTATGTTAGTCACGTGGTGTGTGAGTGTGTGTATAGGTGTGTATGTTATTCACGTGGTGTGTGAGTGTGTGTACAGGTGTGTATGTTAGTCACATGGTGTGTGAGTGTGTATAGGTGTGTGTTAGTCACATGGTGTGTGAGTGTGTATAGGTGTGTATGTTAGTCACGTGGTGTGTGAGTGTGTGTACAGGTGTGTATGTTAGTCACATGGTGTGTGAGTGTGTATAGGTGTGTATGTTATTCACGTGGTGTGTGAGTGTGTGTACAGGTGTGTATGTTAGTCACATGGTGTGTGAGTGTGTATAGGTGTGTATGTTAGTCACATGGTGTGTGAGTGTGTGTACAGGTGTGTATGTTAGTCACATGGTGTGTGAGTGTGTATAGGTGTGTATGTTAGTCACATGGTGTGTGAGTGTGTGTACAGGTGTGTATGTTAGTCACATGGTGTGTGAGTGTGTATAGGTGTGTATGTTAGTCACATGGTGTGTGAGTGTGTATAGGTGTGTATGTTAGTCACATGGTGTGTGAGTGTGTATAGGTGTGTATGTTAGTCACATGGTGTGTGAGTGTGTATAGGTGTGTATGTTAGTCACATGGTGTGTGAGTGTGTGTACAGGTGTGTATGTTAGTCACATGGTGTGTGAGTGTGTATAGGTGTGTATGTTAGTCACATGGTGTGTGAGTGTGTGTACAGGTGTGTATGTTAGTCACATGGTGTGTGAGTGTGTGTATAGGTGTGTATGTTAGTCACATGGTGTGTGAGTGTGTATAAGTGTGTATGTTAGTCACATGGTGTGTGAGTGTGTCTAGGTGTGTATGTTAGTCACATGGTGTGTGAGTGTGTGTATAGGTGTGTATGTTAGTCACATGGTGTGTGAGTGTGTATAGGTGTGTATTAGTCACGTGGTGTGTGAGTGTGTGTGTATAGGTGTATATGTTAGTCACATGGTGTGTGAGTGTGTATAGGTGTGTGTTAGTCACGTGGTGTGTGAGTGTGTATAGGTGTGTGTTAGTCACGTGGTCTGTGAGTGTGTGTATAGGTGTGTATGTTAGTCACGTGGTGTGTGAGTGTGTATAGGTGTGTATGTTAGTCACGTGGTGTGTGAGTGTGTGTATAGGTGTGTATGTTAGTCACATGGTGTGTGAGTGTGTATAGGTATGTATGTTAGTCACGGGGTGTGTGAGTGTGTATAGGTGTGTATGTTAGTCATGTGGTGTGTGAGTGTGTATAGGTGTGTATTAGTCACGTGGTGTGTGAATGTGTGTGTATAGGTGTGTATGTTAGTCAAGTGGTGTGTGAGTGTGTGTATAGGTGTGTATGTTAGTCACATCGTGTGTGAGTGTGTATAGGTGTGTATGTTAGTCACATGGTGTGTGAGTGTGTGTATAGGTGTGTATGTTAGTCACGTGGTGTGTGAGTGTGTATAGGTATGTGTTAGTCACGTGGTGTGTGAGTGTGTGTGTATAGGTGTATATGTTAGTCACATGGTGTGTGAGTGTGTATAGGTGTGTGTTAGTCACGTGGTGTGTGAGTGTGTGTGTATAGGTGTGTGTTAGTCACGTGGTGTGTGAGTGTGTGTGTATAGGTGTATATGTTAGTCACATGGTGTGTGAGTGTGTATAGGTGTGTGTTAGTCACGTGGTGTGTGAGTGTGTGTATAGGTGTGTATGTTAGTCACGTGGTGTGTGAGTGTGTATAGGTGTGTATGTTAGTCACATGGTGTGTGAGTGTGTATAGGTGTGTATTAGTCATGTGGTGTGTGAGTGTGTGTGTATAGGTGTGTATGTTAGTTACATTGTGTGTGAGTGTGTATAGGTGTGTATGTTAGTCACATGGTGTGTGAGTGTGTATAGGTGTGTATGTTAGTCACATGGTGTGTGAGTGTGTATAGGTGTGTATGTTAGTCACATGGTGTGTGTGTGTATAGGTGTGTATGTTAGTCACATGGTGTGTGTGTGTATAGGTATGTATGTTAGTCACATGGTGTGTGAGTGTGTATAGGTGCGTATTAGTCACGTGGTGTGTGAGTGTGTGTGTATAGGTGTATATGTTAGTCACATGGTGTGTGAGTGTGTATAGGTGTGTATGTTAGTCACATGGTGTGTGTGTGTATAGGTGTGTATGTTAGTCACATGGTGTGTGAGTGTGTATAGGTGTGTATGTTAGTCACATGGTGTGTGAGTGTGTATAGGTGTGTATTAGTCACGTGGTGTGTGTATAGGTGTATATGTTAGTCACATGGTGTGTGAGTGTGTATAGGTGTGTATGTTAGTCACGTGGTGTGTGTGTATAGGTGTGTATGTTAGTCATGTGGTGTTTGAGTGTGTATAGGTGTGTATGTTAGTCACATGGTGTGTGAGTGTGTATAGGTGTGTATGTTAGTCACCTGGTGTGTGAGTGTGTATAGGTGTGTATGTTAGTCACATGGTGTGTGAGTGTGTATAGGTGTGTATTAGTCACGTGGTGTGTGAGTGTGTGTGTATAGGTGTGTATGTTAGTCACGTGGTGTGTGAGTGTGTATAGGTGTGTGTTAGTCACGTGGTGTGTGAGTGTGTGTATAGGTGTGTATGTTAGTCACGTGGTGTGTGTGAGTGTGTATAGGTGTGTATGTTAGTCACGTGGTGTGTGAGTGTGTGTATAGGTGTGTATGTTAGTCACGTGGTGTGTGTGAGTGTGTATAGGTGTGTATGTTAGTCACGTGGTGTGTGTGTGTGTGTATAGGTGTGTATGTTAGTCACGTGGTGTGTGAGTGTGTATAGGTGTGTATGTTAGTCACGTGGTGTGTGAGTGTGTGTATAGGTGTGTATGTTAGTCACGTGGTGTGTGAGTGTGTGTATAGGTGTGTATGTTAGTCACGTGGTGTGTGAGTGTGTGTATAGGTGTGTATGTTAGTCACGTGGTGTGTGAGTGTGTGTATAGGTGTGTTCGACTTAAAGCGGCGCTGTGCTGGCCGATGGAAATACGTTTAAATACTTTTGAACATGTATTTCAAGATAATCTTGAACATTCTGGAAAAAAAAGGAAGTGCAATAATTAAGCAATATTTTTTCTTACCCCTTCCGTGCCAAAATGAGGAAAAAATCATGACATACCGCTCACAGTAATCTTGACCGGATCACTGAGGTCTGTGTAGTAGTAGCGAGTGTCACCGTAGTCGTCGAAGTTCAGCCTAGATGCCCGACACTGGTATTCTGTTTCTCCTGCATTATCGACTGTCACATTAAGTATCTTTGCTTGTTCACTGTTCAGATTCTGTTTCTGATTATTTTTGTACCAGTCAAACACCCATCCAGTCCCCTGCAGCTCACAGCTCAGAGTGACGGTGTCTCCAGTGTAGATGGAGCTCTGAGGATTCACTCTCACAGTCGCTTTGGGTTTTGCTGTTGGTATGAAATGATGGAGTCAGAGCTGCTTTTCACTTTACAACATAAGCAGTAGATTCACTGTGTCTAACAGATGCTTTGTGTCTACAACAAACATTTATATTTAACATTTGATACCAGATGTTACAGTTGGATGTTTTCTTACACGGCTGGTATTCAGTATATTTTCTATGGAACAAAGTTCATGATTGAATTGAAGTGTTTTGTGTTTTTTAGATTTTATTTTATGTATTCTCACCACCATCTGAACATATCTGCAATTCCCTAAAATGATTAAAATGATCAAAAATATTATTCATATAGTAAAACCATGACAGAGGACTTTTTCATTCTCCTTAAAGACACAGAAGAGACACACAGTTGAGAGTTTGTTATTTATCTCCGTTTAGAGGATCACTTCACATGACAGTTCAGATATTTGAAAGTTTATTCTATCTGACTTTTGGCTTTTTTAAAAAAAATCTAAGTAATTCTATTATTATGCTAGTTAATGAATGTATATGAAGCAGACTAGAAAAATTCATTAGAAATTTCTACAACTGGATGCTCCTGTGCATCACATCATCATTAAAACAGGGGAGTGCTTATACATTTTATAAAATTTTACAAGTTATTAAATATTTAAATGACTTAATTCAAATACATTAATAGAAATATAGCCAACAGAACAGAAGTGAATCAGGGATCATTTCCACAGTGGTGTTTGTGTAAACAGACATCAGTCAAGTGAAGAGAAGATAATGAGGCATGTATTTAAATGCTGTGAGGGATTTCTACCTCAGGTGATGAGACAGAGACTGATGTGGATGATGCTGATCATCAAAAACTCTCAAAAGTACTGAATTTTCAGATTAAACCTTATAATTTCAATGTCTTCTAGGAAAATCTGAATCCTAATAAATAATGTTAACATATTAAATAAGAAATAAAAACACACACACTCACCTGATACAGTCAGTGTAACAGCATCACTGATCTCTGAGCTCTGAGAGTCTCTCCCCTTTATACTGCAGGTGTAGGTACCACTGTCTTTAACAGACTGGATTTTGACGACCTGCTTTGTGTTGTCTGTGGAGAATCTCTCTCTTCCATTTTCACTATTAATTAGCTTGCAGCGGTAAGTCCCTGAGTGTCTCCTCCTCCCTGTATGTCACATCTGACAGTAACAATCTCTCCAATGAACACATGTGTATCAGGCTTTATGGACACCACAGCTTTAGGACTCCCTATAAAACATTCTGTTATTAATAAACCTTACATAAAGTCATTCCCAAGTCTACACTACTAATATCATGTTTAGAGTGAGTATGAGTACATGTTTTTGTTACT